>NC_057720.1:5864609-5883968 GCF_004010195.1 Chiloscyllium plagiosum
GAAGGATGAGGGGTGACTTGATCGAGGTTTATAAGATGATCAGAGGAATAGGTAGAGTAGACAGTCAGAAACTTTTTCCCCGGGTGCAACAGAGTGTTACAAGGGGACATAAATTTAAGGTGAAGGGTGGAAGGTATAGGGGAGATGTCAGGGGTGGGTTCTTTACCCAGAGAGTGGTGGGGGCATGGAATGCGCTGCCTGTGGGAGTGGCAGAGTCAGAATCATTGGTGACCTTTAAGCGGCAATTGGATAGGTACATGAATAGGTGCTTAAGCTAGGACAAATGTTTGGCACAACATCGTGGGCCGAAGGGCCTGTTCTGTGCTGTATTGTTCTATGTTCTATGTAGCAGTGGACCCAAAACAGATCCGTGTGGTACACTGCAAGTAACTGAACTCCAGGATGAACATTTCCCATCAACCACCATCCTCTATCTTCTTACAGTTAGCCAATTTCTGATCAAAACTGCAAAATCACCCTCAAACCCATGTCTACCGTGGGGAAACTTGTCAAATCCCTTACTGAGCTCCATATACACCACATCAACCATTTTACACTCATTCACCTGTTTGGTCACCATCTCAGAGAACTCAATAAAGTTTGTGAGGCATGACCTACCCTTCACAAAACCATGTTGACTATCACTAATCAAATTATTCCTCTCTAGATGATTTTAAATCCTATCTCTTATAACCTTATCCAACATTTTACCCACAACTGAAGTAAGGCTCACTGGTCTATAATTACCAGGGTTGTCCTGACTCCCCTTCTTGAACAAGGGGACAACATTTGCTATCCTCCAGTCTTCTGGCACTATTCCTGTAGACAATGACAACATAAAGATCAAAGCCAAAGGCTTTGCAATCTTCTCCCTGGTTACCCAGAGAATCCTCAAATAAATCCCATCTGGCTCAGGGGACTTATCTATTTTCACACTTTCCAGAATTGCTAACACCTCCTCCTTGTGAACCTCAATCCAATCTAGTCTGGTAGACTGTATCTCAGTATTCTCCTCAACAACATTGTCTTTTTCCAGTGTGAATACTGATGAAAAATATTCATTTATCGCTTCCCCAATCTCCTCATGCTCCACGAACAACTTCCCACTACTATTGCCCCTAATCTTTCTTCAGTCATTCTTTTATTGCTGATATACCTATAGAAGCCTTCTTCTTTCTCTTGACAAGAGATTCAACTTCTTTAGTAAACCATGGTTCCCTCACTCGACCACTTCCTCCCTGTCTGACAGGTACATACTTATCAAGGACACGCAGTAGCTGTTTCTTGAATAAGCTCTACATTTCAATTGTGCCCATCCCTGCAGTTTCCTATCCCATACAATGCATCCTAAATCTTGTCTAATCACATCATAATTGCCTTTCCCCCAGGAATAATGCCTGCCCTGTGTTATATACCGATCCCTTTCCATCGTTAAAGTAAATGTATCCGAATTGTCGTCTCTATCACCAAAGTGCTCACCTATCTCCAAATCTAACACCTGGCCAGGTTCATTACCCAGTACCAAATCCAATGTGGCCTCACCCCTCATTGGCTTGTGTACACACTGTGTAGGGAGACCATCCTGCACACATTGGACAAAAACTGACCCATCTAAGTACTTGAATTATAGTAATCACAATCAATATTTGGAAAATTAAAGTCCCCGTAATAATTAGCCTGTTACTCTCGCTCCTATCCAGAATCATCTTTGCTAACCTTTCCTCTACATCTGTGGAACTATTCGGAGGCCTATAGAAAACTCTCAACAGGGTGACCTCTCCTTTTATGTTTCTAATCTCAGCCCATGCTACCTCAGTAGACATGTCCTCAAACATCCTTTCTGCCACCGCTGTATTGTCTTTGACTAACAATGCCACACCTCCCCCTCTTTTACCACCTTCTCTGATCTTACTGAAACATTTAAATCCCAGAATCTGCAACAACCATTCCTGCCCCTGCTTTATCCATGTCTCTGAAATGGCCACAACATTGAAGTCTCAGGTACAAACCCATATTGCAAGTTCACCCACATTATTCCGGATGCTCCTGAATTTGAAGTAGACACACTTCAAACCACCTTCCTGTTTGCCGATGTACTCTTGCGTCCTTGAAACCTAGCGTTGTAGAACAGAGACCTCGGTGTTCAGGTTTATAATTCTTTGAAGTTTGCATCACATATAGACAGGGTGGTTAACAAGACATTTAGCATGTTTGCCTTCCTTGCTCAGACCTTTGAGTGTAGGAGTTGGGATGTTATGCTGAGGCTGTACAGGATATTGGTGAGGCCTCTTCTGGAACACTGCACTCAGTTCGGTTCTCCCTGTTACAGGAAGGATATTATTAAGCTGGAGAGGGTTCAGAAAAGATTTCCCAGGATGTTGGCAGGGCTTGAGTTATAAAGAGAGGCTGGGACTTCATTCATTAGAGCATTGGAGTTTGAGAGGTGAACTTATAGAGATTTATAAAATCATGAGGGGTACAGATAAGATGAATGGCGGGGGGGCGGGGGGATTGGAGTATTTTTTAAGGTGAGAGGAGAAAGATTTTAAAAAGACACGATGGGCAATTTTTTTGCATGGAGTGTGGTTTGTGTTTGAAATGAACTTCCAGAGAAAGTGATGGATGCAGGTAAAGTTACAATGTTTAGAAGACATTTAGATGAATAAGAAATATTTGGAAGGGTTTGGGCAGATGGGACTAGTTTAGTTTGGAACTAGTTTAGTCTAGCATGAACTGTTTGGACCAAAAGGTCTGTTTTGGTGCTGTGTGACTCTATGACTCATTGTAAGAATGATATGGAGGTGCTAGTGTTAAACTGGGGTGGGCAAAGTTAAAAATCACACAACACCAGGTTATAGTTGACAAGGATACCTAATGAAGGAGCAGCGCTCTGCAAGATATAGGGAACATAGGGATATAGGATTGCAGATGCTGGAAATCAGAGTTTGGATTAGAGTCGTGCTGGAAAAGCACAGCAGGTCAGGCAGCATCCGAGGAGCAGGAGAATCGATGTTTCAGGCATAAGCCCTTCATCAGGAACCACCCATCTAGCCTAGTTGTGAACGTTAGACATTGGTTTGAGATTTCCCCTTTGAAAACTAATTGCATTTGACTTGTAATGTCACCAGAGGTAAAGTGTAAATTTGGTCTCGGAGGAAGACAGTATTAAATCTTCAGTTGCCACCAGTTAGAAATGATTGTATTTTGGATTCAAAATGAAGAAGATTCATTGAGTATATTTCTTTCTCCTTTATGTGTTATGATTAATCGACTGATAGAATGATACATCGGCACTTATATTCAGTGCAACAGTAACGTGCAGTACCCTAGATTCATGTAATAAATATCTCCTGGCCTTTTACATATATTAAAACAATATAACACGGGGGAACTATCTCAAATTCACTTCCAACGGCAGCGTTCTATGTGGAACTGGCCAAGTGTAACATCCATTGGTCAGAATCTTAAATGGTCAGCTCATCTACACTGTGGCTACAAGTGCAGCTGGGAATTCTGTCTTCCCAAGGCCTCTCGCTATCCCCATGACAACTGTGGGAAGGTGGTGACGTAATGGTCAGATCACTGCAGTCTCAAAATCCAGAGACCCAACTTGATGTTCTGGAATGTGGCTTTGAATCCCATTATGGCTGGTGGTGAAACTCAGTAGAAATCTGGAATAATAATAACGAAGAGCTGGTCATCATGGGTCTGGTGGTAAGGTGTGTTTAAGGCCCAAACACTACATCACAGTAATGTTTCCCTAACCAAAATAAAGTGGAAGAGTCAGAGAGATGAACTATTGCAAAATTTGTTTGAAGCAGAAAGATGGTTAGGGCAGTCACTTGTTCCTCCCGCAGGATGTGGGCACTCAGAGAGCTGACCATTGTCCCTGATGACTACACCTATGTGATGTGCAACCAGCTGCAGCTCCTGGGAGACCGTGATAGGGAGCTGGACGTGGAGGTCCAGGATGCTGAGCACTTCATAGATATGAGTTTTAGTGAGGTGGCTACAGGGGGGACATGGTGGCTCAGTGGTTAGCACTGCTGCCTCACAGTGCCAGGGACCCGGGTTTGCTTCCAGCCTCGGGTGATTGGCTGTGTGGAGTTTTTACATTCTCCCTGTGTCTGTGTGGGTTTCTTCCGGGTGCTCTGGTTTCCTCCCACAATCCAAAGATGTGCAGGTCAGGTGAATTATCTATGCTAAATTGCCCAAAGTGTTCAAGGATGTGTAGGTTAGGTGCATTGGTTAGGGGTGAATGTAGGGGAATGGGTCTGGGTGCAATACTCTTCCAAGGGTTGGTGTGGACTTGTCAGGCTGAATGGCCTGTTTCCACACTAGATGGATTCTATGAATAAACGACAGCCTCAGTGGTGATCATGCAACCTTTACAATTTTTTAAAAATTCAGTCATGGGATGTGGACGTCACTGGCTAGCCTGCATTTCTGTTGCCCCTTGAGAGATGGGGGGTGAGCTGCCGTCTTGAACCCCTGCAGTTCACCTGCTGTGGGTAGACCCACAATGCCCTTAGGGAGGAAATTCCAGGCTTTTGACCCAGTGACAGTGAAGAAATAATGATATATTTCCAAGTCAGGATGGGGAGTGCCTGGGAGGGGAACTTGAGGGAGGTGGTGCTCCCATGTACCTGCTGCCGTTGTCCTAGTTGGTGGTTACGGGTTTGGAAAGTGTTTTCTGAGGATTCTTTGTGAATTTCTTCAAGTGCATCTTGTAGATAATACACACTGCTGCTACTGAGAATTGGTGGTGGAGGGAGTAGATGTGGTAAAAACAAGGACTGCAGATGTTGGAAACCAGAGTCTAGATGAGAGTGGTGCTTGAAAAGCACAGCAGTTCAGGCAACATCTGAGGAGCAGGAAAATCGTTGTTTCGGGCAAAAGCCTGAAAGCTGTGCTTTTCCAGCACCACTCTAGTCTAGGAGTGGATGTGGTTCCAATCGGATGGGCTGCTTTCATTGGGATGGTGTCAAACTTTCTGAGAGCTGTTGGAGCTGCACCCATCCTGGCAAATAGGGAGTATTCCATGATATTCCTGACTTGTGTTTTGTAACTAATGGACAGGCTTCGGAAGTCAGGAGGTGCTGCAGTATTCCTAGGCTCTGATCTAACCTCTTGTAGTCACATTGTTTATGTGGTGAGTCCAGTTAGGTTTCTGGTCAATGACAACCCCCAGGATGTTGAAAGTGGGGGATTCAGTGATGGTAACACCATTGAATGTCAAGAGTGGGGAGTTTAGATTGTCTCTTATTGGAGATGGCCATTGCCTGGCATTTGTGTGCTGCAAATGTTACTTGTCATTTGTCAGCTCAAGCCTGGATATTGTCCAGGTCTTGGGTTTGAACATGGACTGCTTCAGAGTCTGAGGAGTCGTGAATGGTGCTGAATGTTGTTGAAAAGAGCCATCTGATTCGCTAATGTCCTTAAGGGAAGGAAATCTGCCATCTTTACCTGGTTTGGCCTACATGTGACTCCAGACCCACAGCGATGTAGTTGATTGTTAACTGCTCTCTGGGGCAATTAAGGATGGGCAATAAATGCTGGCCCAGCCAGTGATGGCCTCACCCTGTGAATGAATAAAGAGAAAACATACGTTCGAACTGTGATAAAATACTCAGTACTTGCCTGCATGATTACAGATCTAACAACATTGAAGAAACTTCATACCATCCAAGGGTAAACAACCACTTAGTCAACAGTTATTTAACTAGTTTTAAAAAAAAAACATATTCATTGGATAGAGACATTGTTGGCTGGGCCAGAATTTATTGCCCACCCCTAATTGCCTAGAGGTTGGTTAACAGAACCACATTGCTAAGGATCTGAAGTCACATGTAGGTTAGACCAGGTAAGGATGGCAGTTTCCTTCCTTAAAGGGTATTAATGAACGGGATGGGTTTTGATGGCAATCAAGAATGGTTACGTAATTGCCATAGGTATAGCATTTTATTCCAGATACTTATTGATTTCGTATTTAACTTTTCTCCACGGTTCGATTTGAACACCATCTCCATTGGACATTTTAAACATTAATTCCCTTCACCACCAAAGCACCATGGCAGCAGTATGTTCAACTTGCAAGTTCACGGGAGAAACTCACTGGGTATTCTTCAACAACACCTTCCAAATCTATGGACTCTAAAATCTAGAAGGGTAAGGACAGCAGATACATGGGAGCACCACAACCCATGTGTTTCCATCCAAGCCACTCACCATCCTGACCTGGGCCTGGAAATATTGCACTGTTCCTGGGTCAAAATACTGGAAATCACTTCTCTGACAAAAGCCATACACTACATGGACAGCAGTGGATCCAGAAAGTGGCTCATCACTACCTTCCCAAGGCCAGTTAGCAATGGACAATAAATCGTGGCCTTGCCAATGAAATTGACATCCCCATAAATGCAATATTGGTTTCAATGGCATTTCATGACATTTTCTTGTCAGAAAGAAAATCAAAGTGACTGAAAAATACAGAATAAGATTGACCTTTTTTCTCGTGAAAGGGAAAGGCAGATACTTAAATTGAAAAAATATACTTGACAAATCTGTGAACAACACTGTAGGTTAAATGAGGAGCCTAGTGTTTGATGCATTTCAGGGTCATCTATATATAGGCTTTTCAGCTTGCTTTCTGGTCCGCAGGGTGTTGGAAAGCATCTTGTCTTCAAATAGTAGTCATGACCCAGTGGAATATAGAAACAGGAACTGTGCTCCCAGTTGTCGAAAAGATCGATGGTTTGCATATGGCAGAACACAAGTGGTGTTGGGCAGAGTCCCAGAGAAACTGGAAGGAAGTTTGGCTAATGCATATCAGTATTATGCTAAAGGCTGTGGCACAGCCTATTGTTTGTTAAGTGGCAGCTATAACATGGCTTCCACTACACAACTAGGAACCTTAATCTATCTTCCTCCTGACCTTCAGTGCCTATTAATCAATCAGTGGGTGTTGTGTAGAAGCAGAACAATATTCAGGGGTGAGAAACAACCCTGAAGCAAATGAACTTAGTTTCCTTAAACTGTCGGGAAAAGCATTCAGCTACATTGTTATAGACTTCCAGCTTGCTTTTAGATCTATATAATACCACACAGTGTTAGGATGCAGTCACAGTTTATCATTGCTAGTGGCTATAGTTTGAGACAATGAGGTTAGATTATTGCTGACATAGAAGGTAATAAAATCACGAGGGGCATGGAAAGGGTGAATAGCCAAGGTCTTTTCCCCAGGATAGGAGAGTCCAAAACTAGAGGGCATAGGTTTAGGGTGAGAGGGGAAAGATTTAAAAGGGATCTAAGAGGCATCTTTTTCATGCAGAAGGTGGTGCGTGTATGGAATGAGCTGCCAGAAGATGTGGTGGAGGCTGGTACAATTGCAACATGTAAAAGACATCTGGATGGGGACATGAATAGGAAGGGTTTAGAGGGATATTGGCCGGATGCTGGCAAATGGGACTAGATTAGGTTAAGATATCTGGTTGAAACTTTATTGCTGGAACAGCACAGCAGGTCAGGCAGCATCCAGGGAACAGGAGATTCGACGTTTCGGGCACAGGCCCTTCTTCAGGAATGAGCAGAGAGTGTTCAGCAGGAGAAGATAAAAGGTAGGGAGGAGGGACTTGGAGGAGGGGAGTTGGCAGAGGAGATGACCTGGGGTGTGCAGTGAGAGAGGGACTCACTGAAATCTTTGTAGAGAGAGGCAGAGAGCTTCTTCAAGGAAGGCATCCTTGTAAGAGGATTCGCAGTAGGTTGAAATCTTCGAGGAGAAAGTGAGGTCTGCAGATGCTGGAGATCAAAGTTGAAACTTTATTGCTGGAACAGCACAGCAGGTCAGGCAGCATCCAGGGAACAGGAGATTCGACGTTTCGGGCACAGGCCCTTCTTCAGGAATGAGCAGAGAGTGTTCAGCAGGAGAAGATAAAAGGTAGGGAGGAGGGACTTGGAGGAGGGGCGTTGGAAATGTGATAGGTGGAAAGAGGTCAAGGTGAGGGTGATAGGTCGGAGTTTGAAGCTGCATTAATAGCCATAAAGCAGCTCTTTGGAGGCCCTGTAGTAATCTTGGCTCTATCCATTTTGTCAGAAGTAACTTCCCTATTGAAGGCCCAGCTCACTGCTTCTCAGAATTGGTACACAAAATCTCAGTTCCATATTTCATCTGAATAATGCAACATTAATGTGCTTACAAGGTATAAGAACACAAAACTATAAGTACTAGGCGCAAGTGTAGACAGTTCAGTCCTTCAACACTGCTCTGTTATTCTATATGATCATGGCTCATGTCATTTCAGCCTCAACTTCACTTTCGTGTTCATCCTTCAACCTGTTACTAATTAAAATTTGTCTATCTCCTCCTTCGGAGATTCCAGATTCACAAGCCTTTGAAGGAAATAATTTCTCCTTATATCTTATTGGATCTTAATCTGAAACAGCATTCCTACTGTTAGATCATCAGTTTTCTTCTTTGCACTGGAGTGTGGGGATGCTTTTTGCTGTCAAGAGTGAATCAAAAAGAGATTGTAGTTTGGTTTTATTATTCTATAATTTGATATCAGAAACCACAGATTTTCTTTGCAGCTGACAATAAAATGATGGGTAAAGGAAGGTATTCTACTCTTGGAGGAGAGTTCCGGAAGGGTAATACTTCTGATCGTTGATGTACATTCATCTCTGCTAATGCTCATTTTCCTTGATTGGTCCTGATTAATTACTCAAAGTTGGCTTAAAATCAGAGACCTGTTATTTTGAAATATGCATTTACTGTATTTTTCCTTGCACTGCAACGTAACTATTTTGTTAGTCAAATGCTCAATTATTTACAGTAATATAATCATGTGGGGGACCTCAGCATGCCGAGTGGCTTGTTTATGCTTTTCACATCTTGAAAGTCACATTAAATTACAACTTAAATACATAAAAGCATCAATGGAATAGCACTTTGCAGAAACCAGGAGAATGAATTTTGCTTGTAGTTTCTCTGTAGGTAGCCTAGAAATGTAATGGCTGAATGCAGAATGTCAATTTTAACCTCAGCTAACATAAGGTGTTGAAATGAACATTGATCTATAAGGATCAATACTATTCACACAGCACGTTTACCTTGAAAGGAACAGAACAATTTAAATTGGAAATATTTCAACAGGATGGTAAAACAAGGTTCTATGATCAATGTTTTCTTACTTTTTCTCTATCAAGTCGCTCTTTGACCTTGATTAAACCTGTGACTGGATGAATATTGAAGTAGTTGTCTGGGTCTCCATTCACAATGGAAAAATTAATCTGTGCATTGATCTGACTATCGCAATCTTCTGCCAGAACCTAGGCAAATAAACTCTAGGTTAATATTGAGAAATTCAGTAAGAAATAGCACTTCTATCGTGGTCAAACTTCAGAAATGAATCAGTCATTGATGTTACATTCAAAACAAGAAATGAAAATGGAAGTACTTGCCAACAGTATACTTGCAGTGATATATTAACAAATACAACTTCCATTCCTATAATAACTCTAACCTAATGAAACATGTTAAAGAGTAAAATCTTAGTTTGAGTGGTAAAACAGATGCCAAGCCTGATTTTGGAGAGCTGGCCAAAGGCATGCTTAAAAGGTTTGCTTTGGAGGAAGATTTTGAAAGCAGAGGGGAGAGTGTAGTTGCTACAGTTAATGAGGTTAATTATTAACTCCCCCTCCCACTCCACCGAGGATATGCAGGTCATTGGACTCATCCACCGCCAAACCACAACAACGTGACGGTCGGAGGAGGAGCGTCTTATCTTCCGACTGGGAACCCTCCAACCACAGGGGATGAACTTGGACTTCACCAGTTTCTTCATCCCCCCTCCCCCCACCTTGTCTCAGCCGAATCCCTCCAGCCCGGCTCCGCCTTCCTGACCTGCAGTCTTCTTGTTGACCTCTCCGCCTCCATCCTACTCCGACCTATCACCCTCACCTTGACCTCTTTCCACCTATCACATTTCCAACGCCCCTCCTCCAAGTCCCTCCTCCCTACCTTTTATCTTCTCCTGCTGAACACTCTCTGCTCATTCCTGAAGAAGGGCCTGTGCCCGAAACGTCGAATCTCCTGTTCCCTGGATGCTGCCTGACCTGCTGTGCTGTTCCAGCAATAAAGTTTCAACTTTGATCTCCAGCATCTGCAGACCTCACTTTCTCCTCTAAGATATCTGGTTGGCATGGATGGACTGAAGGATCTGTTTCTGTGCTGTTCACCTCTACGACTTTATACATGGAGGCGGTACTGGTGATATCACTAGACTATTGAAGTGTCTCTAATTGTGCCAACATTTATTACCCATCTCTGATTGCCCAGTGGAAGGACATGTAAGAATCAACCACACTGCTTTTGATCTGGAGTCACGTTTAGGCCAGCAGTTTCCTTCCACAAAGTGAGTTCACTGAGTTTTTTCCCAACAATGGTTTCATGGTCATCGTTAGACTCTTAATTCCAGATTTGCTTTGTACTGAATTCAAATTCCACTATCCACCCAGTCCCCAGAACATTAGTTGAGCAATAAATGTCAGCTTGGTCCACACCCCATGAATTAATTAATAATTAAAGAAAGAGGTATATTGTAGAACATGTTGTCTGATAGATTGTGAACTTTTCTTCTCATGTGTAAACAGCTAAAGGTAAAGTTGCTTTAGTCCTAAAGGCCATGGGGCTACTCTCTCACTAGAAAGAGAGAGACGACTGGTGAGGGTTTCACTTGAGGTCATCATGCCTCAGGTGAGGTTGGGAAGGTAGGCCCCTCATCTATTGTGGGAATTGAACCCACGCCATTGGTGTTGTTCTGCATTGCAACCATCCGTCCCAGCTAACCCCAAGTCCCATGCATTGCTAGCTGTGCAGTAAATAAGGTTGTGTCACAGAGGGACATGTCCTTTTGGAGGGTGTCACCATTCAGTGGAGACATAAAACATCTGCCTCGTCTGGTGGACCTGTAAGAGCCTTGGACTTGATTCCATGAACAGCACGTACGTACGTACAGGTGGCCTGTCCAGCTTTTAATTCATCTCACTGTTGTTTGTGAAGTGATTGCTTACCATGTTTCTTCCAGGAGACACAATACATTAAAATATATTATTGGCATTGAGCTGCTTTGAAAGGCTCATTAATTTGGCTTTGAATTATGGATTTTAAGAATTAATCTGCAAGTTAGACAATTTTCAAATCTAAGAATGGATCAGAACCTCATTCAGCAGCATGCTGGAGCCTGCTATCAGGCACTGTTACCTTAACCATACTGAACTTGGGTAATACCTTTCAGTACAGTTCCTTCTGCCAACTATTCCATACTCTCCTCCCATACGTCATGAGATCACTCCCACCTGGATGTAGGTGTGCTCGCTGAGCTGGAAGGTTCATTTTCATGACTGACTTCCAAAAATGAAACCAGGCGGATCCAACATACCATGCTTCCGTGGATCACACAAAATTCACAAACCAGGAGCCTCCCTCAGACCCATAGTCTCACTACCTGGAATATCAACTCACAGACTGGCCAAGGAGCTACACCAAAGACTAAAACACTTAGTAGAAGACTCACCCCACTCCATCCACTCCACCCAAGAATTCCTGAAGACCATCAAAGACACACAGATAGAAGAGGATGAAATAATGGTCTCCTTTGATGTAACAGCCCTGTTTGCATCAATCAACATTAACCTTCAAGGAAACACTGACTACATTATCAGAAGATCCAAAGACACATACACCAAGCACCACTAACTTCATCAACAAAGACAGTATCGTCAAACTAGTGGACCTATGCCTTACCACCCACTTCAGCTTCAACAACAAACCTACAGACAAACCAATGGAACACCCATGGGATCTCCGATATCAGGGTTCTTAGCAGAGGCAGTAATGCAGAGACCTAAACAAACAGCTCTGTCAACCATCCAACCCAAACTTTGGGTCCACTACATAGATGACAACTTTGTCACCGCTAAACTAAACAGATTAGAGGAAACCTTCAAGACCATCAATAATACCCTTACTGGCATAAAATTCACTAAAGAGGAGGAAAACAACAACAAACTGCCATTCCTAATGTGGCATTAGAGCGAACAGCCAATGGGGAACTTCAAACCGGCATCTACAGGAAAACAACACATACAGACCAAATACTGAACTACACAAGCAATCATCTCAACATTCACAAATGAAGCTGCATCAGAACATTATTTCAAAGAGTCACCACACACTGCAGCACAGAGGAACTACGAAGAGCAGAGGAAAGTCACCTATACCATGTATTCAAAAAGAACGGGTACCCAATAAACGCAGCCCACCGATTTCTCAGCAACAAACCCAAACAAGCAGACAAAAAACACCCAGAAACCCTAACCACCCTCCCTTACATCAAAAATATCTCAGAAATGACTGCGAGACTACTCAGATCTCTTGGCACCATGGTAGCCCACAAACTCACTACCACATTAAAACTGCAGCTAATGAACCTGAAAGACCCCATATAGACAACAAGCACAACTAATGTAATTTACAAAATACCTTGCAATAACTGTAACAAATACTACATTGGACAAACAGGCAGAAAACTAGTCACCAGGACACATGAACATCAACTAGCCACAAAACAACATGACCCTCTCTTACTAGTATCTCTACATACAGATGAGGAAGGCCACCACTTTGAATGGGACAACACATCCATCCTAGGATAAGCCAAACAGAGATACGCATGAGAATTACTAGAAGCAGGGCATTCCAACAAACACATTGACATGGACCCGATTTACCACCCCCTGAAAAAAAGAACAGGAAATGACAATCATAGGAAATGTCACCACCACAGGAAGCGACACCACCAACCCAAAGAAACCTAAAAATATAAATAGAAAGCAGGAATCACCAGCAACGCTTCATCCAGAGGCTCACCGTAAATGTTACCTAGTAGGGTGACGAAACGTCTGAAAAACGAACCTTCCAGCTCAGCAAGCAAACCTACATCCAGAACCTCAACCTGAGCTACAAATCTTCTCAAAACTCATTATCACTCCCACCATTATTCTTAAAATTAACTGATTCCAGACAGAGAAACACTCGAACATTGAAACAGAAGGAGGTTATTCAGCCCCTCAAGTCTGTTCCACAGTTCAATAAGGCTTGCTCACGTGACCTAACTCCATGTCACTGTCTTTGCCCCAGATCCCTTAACACCTTTGGCTAATAATCATCCATTGAACTCGTTCTTAAAACGAACAATGAATTTAGCATCATACTTCCTGTATTTCACCATTTATGTGCCAAAGCCTTCCCGAGCATTGCTGAAAAATCTGCCGTTAACATTTAAACTATTTCTCCTTTTCTCCCTATTTTCCTTTAATATAGAGTTATAGAGCTGTAGAGCATGGAAACAGGCCCTTTGGTCCAACTTGTTCATGTGGACCAGATATCTTAACCTCATCTAGTCCCACTTGCCAGCATTTGGCCCATATCCCGCCAAACCCTTCCTATTCATGTATCCATCCAGATGCCTTTTGTAATTGTACCAGCCTCCACCACTTCCTCTGACAGCTCATTCCATACATGCACCACCCTGTAGATGAAAAGTCCCCTTAGACCCCTCTTAAATCTTTTCCCTCTCACCCTAAACCTATGCCCTCTAGTTATGGACTCCCCGACCCCAGGGGAGTCGATTTATCCTATCTATGCCCCTCATGATTTTATAAACCTTTATAAGGTCACCCCTCAGCCTCCGATGGTCCAGGGAAAACAGCCCTAGTCTGTTCAGCCTCTACCTATAGCTCAAATCCTCCAAACCTAGCAACATCTTTGTAAATCCTTTCTGAACCCTTTCAAATTTCACAACACCTTTCTGACAGGAAGGTGACCATAATTGCACACAATATTCCATTGGCCTAACCAATGTCCTGTACAGCCGCAACATGACCTCCCAACTCCTGTAAGTAGCACAGAGTACAATAGGCGAGTGGGGGTGGGGATGAAGGTGATAGGTCAGGGAGGAGGGTGGGGGAAGGTAGCAAAGAGTACAATGGGTGGATGGGGGTGGGATGAAGGTGGTCTGTCAGAGAGGAGGGTGGAGTGGATAGGTGGAAAGGAAGATAGGCAGGTAGGACAAGTCATGGGGACGGTGCTGAGCTGGAAGTTTGGAACTGCGGTGAGGTGGGGGAAGGGGAAATGAGGAAACTGATGAAGTCCACATTGATCCCCTGGGGTTGAAGTGTTCTGAGGCGGAAGATGAAACGTTCTTCCTCCAGGCATCGGGTGATGAGGGAGCGGCGGTGAAGGATGCCCAGGACCTCCATATCCTCGGCAGAGTAGGAGGGGGAGTTGAAATGTTGGGCCACAGACCGGTGTGGTTGATTGGTGAGGGTATCCCAGAGATGTTCCCTAAAGTGCTCTGCGAGGAGGCATCCAGTCTCCCCAATGTAGAGGAGACCGCATTGGGAGCAATGGATACCATAAATGATATTGGTGGGCATGCAGGTCAAACTTTGATGGATGTGGAAGGCTCCTTTAGGGCCTTGGATGGAGGTGAGGGAAGAGGTGTGGGCGCAGGTTTTGCAATTCCTGCAGTGGCAGGGGAAGGTGCCAGGACGGGACGGTGGGTTGTAGGGGGGCATGAACCTGACCAGGTAGTCACGGAGGGAACGGTATTTGCACCGACAACTCCACTTACAAGGAGCTATTAACTTGCACTCCAAGGTCTCTTTATTCAGCCACACTCCACAAGATCTTACCATTAAGTGAATAAGTCCTGCTTTGATTCGCCTTTCCAAAACATAGCACCTCACATTATCTTAATTAAACTCCATCTGCCACTCCTTGGTGCATTGGCCCATCAGATCAACATCCCGTTATACTCTGAGATATCCTTCTTCACTGTCCACTGCACCTCCAATTTTGGTGTGTTATGAAGTTGAAGGCATGTACTGTACCTTTAAGAGAGAGTGAATGCTGTTCTGATCTGAGAGATTACAAGCAACTGTGTGATATGACTAGATAGCATTCTCAGATTTACTGGAAAATTCAAAATATGCAACATTTAACTGTGAATGGATACCTGAGTTTTGGTTGCTCTTTTGATAACAAATTGAATTAACCAATCAGTTTACATTATGCACCAGGATATTCACCCTCATGTCATAATAAGTGTCATCTGCAAACTTACTAACCATGCCCCCTCTGTTCACATTCAAATCACGTCTCTAAATGACAGAAAGCAGTGGACCTAGGATCGATCCTTGTGGCACACCGCTGGTCACAAACCTCTAGTCTGATATCATGAAATATTGATCACGCCATACCTGAATCTTGTAAATCACAACAAATACAATCATAATTTCTGCAATTTGCCATGTAACTTAATATTTGGAATCAGGTATCAAGATGAAGGCTTGCTCGCTGAGCTGGAAGGTTGGTTTTCAGACATTTGTCACCATATTAGGTAACATCATCAGCGAGCCGCCAGATGAAGCACTGTTGGTATGGCCCGCATTCTATTTATGTGTTCAGGTTCCCTTGGATTGGTGGTGTCATTTCCCGTGGTGATGTAATTTCCCGTGATGATGTCATTTCCTGTTCTTTTTTTCTCTGGGTTGATAAATGGGATCCAAGTCGGTGTGTCTGTTATAGAGTTTCGGTTGGAACGCCGTGCTTCTAGGAATTCTCATGTGTATCTCTGTTTGGCTTGTTCTAGGATGGATGTGTTGCCCCAGTCAAAGTTGACAACGTCTGTATGTAAGGATACTAGTGAGAGTGGGTCATGTCTTTTTGTGGCAAGTTGATGTTCATGTATCCTGGTGGCTAGTTTTTTGCCTGTTTGTCTGATGTAGTGTTTGTTACAGTTATTGCATGGTATTTTGTAAATGACATTAGTTTTGCTTGTTGTCTGTATGGGGTCTTTCAAGTTCATTAGCTGCTGTTTTTGTGTGTTGGTGAGTTTCTGGGCTACCATGGTGCCAAGGGGTCTGAGTAGTCTGGCAGTTATTTCTGAGCTGTCTTTGATGTAGGGGAGTGAGGCTAGAGTTTCTGGGTGTGTTTTGTCTGCTTATTTGGGTTTGTTACTGAGAAATTGGCGGACTGTGTTCATTGGGTACCCGTTCTTTTTGAACACACTGTATAGGTGATTTTCCTTTGCTCTGCGTAGTTCCTCTGTGCTTCAGTGTGTGTTGGCTCGTTGAAATAATGTTCTGATGCAGCTTCGTTTGTGGATGTTGGGATGATTGCTTCTGTAGTTCAATATTTGGTCCATATGTTTTCCTGTAGACGCTGGTTTGAAGTTCCTCATTGGCTGTTTGCTCTACTGTGACATCTAGGAATGGCAGTTTGTTGTTGTTTTCCTCCTCTTTAGTGAATTTTATGCCAGTAAGGGTATTATTGATGGTCTTGAAGGTTTCCTCTAATCTGTTTTGTTTAGTAATGATGAAGGTGTCATTCATGTACCGGACTCAAAGTTTGGGTTGGATGGTTGGCAGAGCTGTTTGTTCAAGTCTCTGCATTACTGTCTCTGCTAAGACCCCTCATTTCTGCCCATCCCTAGAATGGATGGGCAGAAATGGCCCATGCTTCTTTGTATATGGGTCCACACATGAGGGCTGCTGGGAACTCATTTTAATATCTCTTACAAAAGATGGTCAAGTGCAGTTCCCACTCGGGACCACTTGGAGGCCCACTTAGATTACATGCATAAATCTGTGGATCACTGAGTTGAACCCATAACATCCTAGCTCTGAGCATTACCACAAAGGTGCAGCTGGGCTCACTTAATGAAAAGTAGGGCTGGGAAAGGGAATGCAAGGAGCAACTCAAATAGATGAATCTCTACCTTGAGTATGTAGAGTCATAGAGTCACAAAGATGTACTGCACAGAAACACACTCTTCAGTCCAACTCGTCCATGCCGACCAGATATGCTAAATTAATCTAGTCCCATTTGACAGCTCATGGCCCATATCCCTCTAAACCCTTATTACTCATGTAAATGTTGTAATTGTACCAGCCTCCGCCATTTCCTCCGGCAACTCATTCCGTACACACACTAGACTCTGCGTGAAAAAGTTGCCCCTTAGGTCTTATTTATATATTTCCCCTCTCACCCTAAATCAATACACACACTATCCACTGCATGAAAAAGTTGTCCCTTAGATCCCTTTTACATTTTCACCCCCACACCATAAACCTATGCCCTCTGGTTCTGGATTCCCACAAGGTTTACCCATCCCAGGAAAAAGAGCGTGTTTATTTACCCTACCCATGATTTTACAAATCTCTATAAGGTTACCCCTCAGCCTCCGATGCTCCAGAGCCTGGTATGGAAGGAAGATCGTATGAGGAAAGATTGAGACACTTAGGGCTGTTTTCATTAGAGAAAAGAAGGTTTAGGGGTGACTTGATTGAGGTGTACAAGATGATTAGGGGGTTAGATAGGGTTGACAGTGTGAACCTTTTCCCGCGTATGGAGTTGGGTATTACAAGGGGGCATAGCTTTAAATTAAGGGGGGGTAGATATAGGACTGAAGTTAGGGGTAGGTTCTTCACTCAGCGAGTCGTAAGTTCATGGAATGCCCTGCCAGTAGCAGTGGTGGACTCTCCCTCTTTATGGGCATTTAAGCGGGCATTGGATAGGTATATGGAGGATAGTGGGTTAGTATAGGTTAGGTGGGCTTGGATCGGCGCAACATCGAGGGCCAAAGGGCCTGTACTGCGCTGTATTCTTCTATGTTCTATGTTCTATGTTCTAAAACAGCCCCAGTCTATTCAGTCTCTCCCTATAGCTCAAACCTTCTAACCTTGGCGACATCCTTGTATATCTTTTCTGAACCCTTTCAAGTTTCACAACATCTTTCTAATAGGAGGGAGACCAGAATTGCACAGAATAATCCAAAATGATATTAATTAAAACTTACAGCTTGCCAGGATTGCAAGAACTGTAAATAGGCTTTATGAAACCTGTGTCGTGACTTACCTGTGTTTGAGTAGGTGGGAGAAGGTGTAAAATGAAGGATAAAGGCATACCAACAGAACAGTAACATTGAAAAGAGTGTAGCGCAGTTCAGGGATAAAAGTGTTAATTAGCAATAGATTCACTTCTGCCCCTATAAATAGACTGAAATTGTGTTTTTGTTGGGTTAGGGACTATGTGATTGTAAATACATTTCTGGGAAGATTGGGTCCACTTCTAACTTCACCATGTGATGTTGAGAACCTAACGGAATGTAAGGAAACTAGCTGTAGCTGCTATTGACATGGCCAAGAGGGTAAAGGAAGATATTTTTAAATAAACCTCTGAGAAATGCATAATAACTCTAGAGAGAGTGCCGCATACATTTCCCAACATGATACCTGATAGCAAGTTTTGAGAAGATTTGTAGCTCAGGTTGAGGTTCTGGATGTAGGTTTGCTCACTGAGCTGGAAGGTTGGTTTTCAGATGTTTCATCACCAGATTAGGGAACTTCATCAGTGAGCCTCCAGATGAAGCACTAGTGATATGGCCTTCTGTCTATTTATTTGTTTAGGTTTCCTTGGGTGAATGATGTCATTTCCTGTGGTGATGTCATTTCCTACGATTACATCACTTTGTGTCCTTTTTCTCGGGGGTGGTAAATGGGATCCAAGTTGATGTATCTGTTGATGAAGTTCCGGTTGGAATGTCATACTTCTAAGAATTCTCATGCGTGTCTCTGTTTGGCTTGTCCTAGAATGGATGTGGTGTCCAGCCATTTCTGCCCAGAATCCTGTCCAAGATTGACCATTCATCAACATCAGGGAAAGTAAACTATCTGATTGCATTCTGGTTGTTTTATTTCCTGTAGTGCAAGCTTGTTGAAAAGGTACCACTTACAGAAACGATAGAAACATAGAGAAATAGCAATAGGAGTAGGTTATTCAGCCCTTCGAGCCAGTTCCACCATTCAATGTAATCATGACTGATCATCCAACTCAGTCCCCTGTTGCTGCTTTTATCCCTTACTCTTTGATCCCTTTAGCCTAAGAACAATATCTAACTCCTTCTTGAAAGCATTCAATGTTTCGGCCTCAGCCACTTTCTGCGGCTGAGAATTCCATAGGCTCACTACTCTTTTCTGGATCAGTGGTGCTGGAAGAGCACAGCAATTCAGGCAGCATCCGAGGACAGGCAAAATCGACGTTTCGGGCAAAAGCCCTTCATCAGGAATAAAGGCAGAGAGCCTGAAGCGTGGAGAGATAAGCTAGAGGAGGGTGGGGGTGGGGAGAGAGTGGCATAGAGTACAATAGGTCAGTGGGGAAGGAGATGAAGGTGATAGGTCAGGGAGGAGAGGGTGGAGTGGATAGGTGGAAAAGGAGCTGGGCAGGTCGGACAAGTC
>NC_057720.1:5887436-5901676 GCF_004010195.1 Chiloscyllium plagiosum
CCTCGGAACACTTCAACCCCAGGGCATCAATGTGGATTTCAACAGTTTCCTCATTTCCCCTTACCCCACCTCATCCTAGTTTCTAACACGATCCCCTGACTTGTCCGGACTTGTCCGACCTGCCCAGCTCCTTTTCCACCTATCCACTCCACCCTCTCCTCCCTGACCTATCACCTTCATCTCCTTCCCCACTGACCTATTGTACTCTATGCTACTCTATTCCCACCCTCACCTTCCTCTAGCTTATCTCTCCACGCTTTAGGCTCTCTGCCTTTATTCATGATGAAGGGCTCTTGCCCGAAACGTCGGTTTTGCCTGTCCTCGGATGTTGCCTGAATTGCTGTGCTCTTCCAGCACCACTGATCCAGAATCACTACTCTTTTGTCCATCAATAACAAAGTGGCTGATTGATTGGCTTCACTTATACAAGCGTTCACTCCTATCAGCACTGATGCTCAGTAGCAGCAGTGTGAGTACCATCTACAAGATCCATTGCAGCAACTCAACAAGTCTCCTTAGATAGCGCGATCTCAATGTTCAACATTGCAATCTGGAAAGATAAGGGCAGCAGACAGATGGGAACACTACCACCTGCATGTCCCTCTCCACGTCCTGCACTTGGAATCACATAATTTTTCCTTCAGTGTTGCTGGGTTAGAATCTTCCCAAACAGCACTTGAACTGCAACAGTTCAAGAAGGCAGCTCACTATCACCTTCTGAAGGGACAACTAGGGATAGACAATAAATGTTATCCTATCCAGTGATGTTCATATCCTGTGAATGAATAAAAAGATTAATTCTTAATGTATTTTGCCCTATTTTCTTTGAGAGAAATTCTTTTCAACTGTTTGGTTACTCCTGAAACAAACATTGAGCCTTTCCTCTAGAGTTCTCAATATACAGAAGATATTTCCTTTCTGAATAACCTACAATGACTTATTCATGACTTCCTAGTGTAAGAATGCCCGGGCTATTTTGTATTGTAAAACCCTCAGGATAATTATTGAAATTTTATATATAAAGACATGAGATTTTAGTAGTTAATCAATCATTGGTGTGCATGATAGGGAGTAGCACTCTGCATATTCAGGTGGGTCCTTAACAGCTATTGCACACATATTAATGAAAAGGGATTAAAGTTTGTGAGAGGATTTGTAGCTCGGGTGCTCGTTGTTGTGGTTCTGTTCGCCGAGCTGGGAATTTGTGTTGCAGACGTTTCGTCCCCTGTCGAGGTGACATCCTCAGTGCTTGGGAGCCTCCTGTGAAGCGCTTCTGTGATCTTTCCTCGGGCATTTGTAGTGGTTTGAATCTGCCTCTTCCGGTTGTCAGTTCCAGCTGTCCGCTGCAGTGGCCGGTATATTGGATCCAGGTCGATGTGCTTATTGATTGCATCTATGGATGAGTGCCATGCCTCTAGGCACATGCCACAACCCAAAGGACTAGCCACACTACCATATATCAAGAGCATTTCCGAACTGACAGCCAGACTACGGCGATCACTAGGACTCATAACAGCACACCAACCAACAGCCACTCTCAGACAACAACTCACCAGGACAAAGGACCCGATACCCAGCATGAGCAAAACCAATGTAGTGTACAAAATCCTATGCAAGGACTGCACAAAACACCACATAGGACAAACAGGAAGACAGCTAACGATCCGCATCCATGAACACCAACTAGCCACGAAACGACACGACCAGCTATCCTTAGTAGCCTCACATCCAGATGACAAGCAACATGGGTTTGACTGGGACAACACTATTATTAAAGGACAAGCCAAACAGAGAACAGCCAGGGAATTCCTAGAGGCATGGCACTCATCCACAGATGCAATCAATAAGCACATCGACCTGGACCCAATATACCGGCCACTGCAGCGGACAGCTGGAACTGACAACCGGAAGAGGCAGATTCAAACCACTACAAATGCCAGGCGAAAGATCACAGAAGCGCTTCACAGGAGGGTCCCAAGCACTGAGGATGTCACCTAGACAGGGGACGAAACGTCTGCAACACAAATTCCCAGCTTGGCGAACAGAACCACAACAAAAGGGATTAACTTTTCTATGAACTAAACTAAAATCAATCCATATTTCAGTGTTGCATCAGGCTAATAGTATAATGTGTAGATAAAATACTAGCCTGCAAATGAAATTCACACATTACTGGGGTTGAGCTGCAAATCATAAAATACGACTGTGGAATTCTTTTTAAAAACACTAAAAACCAGTTCAAGTTAATCTGTTCTTTTGACTCAAAGCTTATTTTGCTTATTCCAAGAAGAGTAAATTGTCCCTATTAAAGGCCATGTGCTGGGAAATGGGGTTTGTGTGGATGGACAGTTTGGATGACACGGACCAGTTTGAGCTCTGTGCTCACCTGTCTCAGTGTTGTAAGACTCCATGACTCTGCGAGCAGCAGCGAAGGTAAGACCGTTTGGTTTTAAAAGTGCTTACCGGTACTTGGATCGGCGCAACATCGAGGGCCAAAGGGCCTGTACTGCGCTGTATTCTTCTATGTTCTATGTTCTATGATTTCATGATTTCACATGTCGAGTGCACTCATGGTTTAAAGCAAAAATCTGGTACCATAACAGTTTGGTCCTTTGTCCTAATTGGAGTCATCAAGTCATTGAGTCATAGAGCTGAACATCATGGAAACAGATCTTTCAGACCTCTCATGCATGCCAACCAGAAATCCTAAATTAGTCTAGTCCCATTGCCAGCATTTGGCTCATATCCCTTTAAACCCTTCCTATTCATGTGTCTAGATTAGAATGGTGCTGGAAAAGCACAGCAGTTCAGGCAGCATCCGCAGAGCAGGGATTTTCCTGCTCCTTGGATGCTGCCTGAACTGCTGTGCTTTTCCAGCACCATTCTAATCTAGACTCTGGTTTCCAGCATCTGCAGTCATTGTTTTTTCTCTTCCTATTCATGTACCCATCCATGTGCCTTTGCTGTGTTGTAATTGTGCCAGCCTCTACCTCTTTCTCTGGGATATTTTCAGTCGAATGGCAGGTTAAGGTCTGGGCTGTGGCACTTGAGTCTGTTGACAATCTCTGACAATCACTGTAGGTGGTTTACATCTACAGCAATGACCCCACTATGTCTCCTTTCTACCCTGCGTGATGTGCACTGCTGTGTTGCCACACCATTCTCCCATTCCAAGAGCACAAGAATTAAGAGCAGGATGATGCCATTCACTCCCTTGAGCTTGCTTCACCATTGAATCAGATCAAGATTGATTTAATGATGACCGACGCTCCACTATCCAGTCTCCCCTGTTAACCAGAACACATTACTCCCTCATCAATCAAACATCTCTCTAATTCAACCATCAATATATTCACTGACTGAGGGGAATCTTCTCAGGCAGAGGGTGGTGAGTATATGGAATGAGCAACCAGAGAAAGTGGTAAAGGTGAGTACAATTACAGCATTTAAAAGATATTTGGACAGGTACTTGGATTGGAAAGGTTTAGAGAGACATGGGCCAAATGCTGGCAAAAAGTACTTGGTCAGATTGGAATGTCTGGTCGGCAAGGGCGAGTAGGGTGGAAAGGCCAGTTTCTGAGCTGTGCTGTGTGACCCTCTGGGGTAGAGAATTCCAAAGTTCCCTGGTCAGTCCCCTGTTCACATTTTTTCCGCACATCTTTTAGCCCTAAGAACTATATCTAACTCCTCTTTGCAAAAATTCAATGAGTCGACTTCAATCACTTTCTGTGGCAGAGAATTCCACAGGCTCCCCACACTCTGCGTGAAGACATTTCTCCTCATCTATTTCCAAAATGGTCTACCCCATATCCTTCGACTGCGACCCCTGGTTCTGGACTCGCCAGTAATTGGGACTGCCCTTCCTGGGTTTACCCTGTCTAGTCCTGTTGGAATTTTATAGAACTTTATGTGATCCCGGCTCATTTTTCTAAACTCAAAAATTAAATTGAATCCGATTCACAAATTTTAAAAATTCTGGGATTGGAACTACATTACTGGTCTTTCATTGTTGCTGGATCAGAGTCCTGGAATTCCCTCCTCAATAGCATTATGTATATCCCTACAGCACACGGACTGCAGCAATTCAAGAATGCAGCTCACCCCTACCTTCTCAAGGACAATGAGGGGTGGATAATAAATACTAACCCAGCCAATGGCATGGACATCCTGTAAATGAATTTTAAAAAATCTAAAAATGAGGATTTTAATATTGAGGCATTGGCAGACTGTGAATTAATGTAGGTCAGGAAGGGTTATATAATCATAGAGTTTGCTCGCTAAGCTGGAAGGTTCATTTCCAGACGTTTCGTCACCCTACTAGGTAACATCTTCAGTGGGACCCCAGGCTTTCTATTTATATATTTGGGTTTGTTTGGGTTGGTGATGTCATTTTGTATGGTGATGTCATGTTGTATGGTGATGTCATTTCCTGTTCTTTTTCTCTGTGTTTGTTGATAGAGTTCTGGTCGAAATGCCATGCGTGTCTCTGTTTGGAAATGACATCACCAATCCAAAGAAACTCAAACATATAAATAGAAAGCCAGGAGGCCTACTGAAGATGTTACCTAATAGGGTGACAAAACATCTGGAAATGAACCTTCCAGCTCAGCAAGCAAACCTACATCCAGAACCTCAACCTGAGTTACAAATCTTCTCAAAACTCACTAAGTCATAGAGTCATTTAGATATACAGCACAGAATCAGACCCATCGGTCCGACTCATCCATGCTGTCCAGATATCCCAATCTGCCCTAAACTTGTTTGCCAGCATTTGGTCCATATCCCTCTAAATACTTGCTATTCATATACCCACCCAGATGTTTTCTAAATGTTGTAATTATAACTTCCTTTGGCAGTTCATTCTACATATGCAGCACCATCTGCATGAAAAGGTTGCTCCTTAGATCCCTTTTATATCTTTCCCCTGTTGCAGGTTAGGATAAAGAAACAGAGCTTCAGCTAAAACATTGCTTAAGAATGAGTCATTATTGCTCTGTAAGAATTCTCTTTCAGTCTCCTCGATTTCCAATTCCCTACACTGAGCTGTTATTATAGATTATTTGCACTCTAAAAAAAATCATTAATTAGATGTGAATGTCAGTAAAAGTTGTAATTAAGCGACAAATCAGTATCAATTTTAATATCTGATGTAAATAATTATATGATTAAATCTGTACTATCAATTTTGGGGTATAAATGTTGCATAATTTTACATTGAAAAGTAGACCCAAAATCCAGGTGCTTAGTTCAGTAACTGCATGGCATATGCAAAATTATATTGTAATCATTGGGTATTGCATGACATTTCTTGAGCTAATCTCTCATTTCTACTCCAAGCAGATTTACAGAAACAATAGCTAATTAGAAAGGTATTTACAGCAATTTTACATCCTAATCCCTTTCAGGGCCTCTGAATGACACCTTTTCCAATGACATTTCAAAGGCAGTGCAATGCTGTTCTTATCACTTTTAACACTTTCCCTGATTCTAACTAACAAAAGAGGAATTGCTGCTGTATCTTGTTGGTGCTACTGTCATGGGAATCTGTTGTGTCCATAATTATAGTCCCATCGTGGTCAGGAAAAGGCCTTTCAGCCCATCACGGTGGCTCGGTGGTTAGCACTGCTGCCTCACAGTATCAGAGACCTGGGTTCGGTTCCACCCTCGGGTGACTGTGCAAACTCCACACAGACATTCTCCATGTGTCTTTGTGGGTTTCCTCTGGGTGCTCTGGTTTCCTCCCACAGTCCAAAAATGTGCAGGTTAGGCGGATTGGCCATGGGAAATGGCCTGTAGTGTGCAGGCTAGTTGCATTAGCTGTGGGGGGGGGTGGATCTGGATGGGATACTCTTTGAAGGGTTTGCTGTGTACTTGATGGGCTGAATGGCTTGCTTCCGTACTGTAAGGATTCTATGAGTCTGTGCCAGTCAAAAAACAACCACCGAACTGTTCTAATCCCATTTTTCAGCCTTGGCCCATGGCTTTGCATGCCGTGGCATTGTGAGTGTATTTGGCTTCTGATGACGGGCTTATGCCCAAAATTTCAATTCTTCTGCTCCTCAGATGCTGCCTGACCCACTGTGCTTTTCTTGCACCCCACTCTCGATTGTGAGTCTACATCCAAATACTTCAAAAACCCTCTCCCAACCTTAGAGACAGTGAGTTCCAGATTCCCACCATCCTCTGCGTGAAAAAGATTTTACCCTCATCTCCTCTAAACTTTCTGACCCTTACCTTAAATCTATGTCCCCCCCCTCCCCACCGGTCATTGATCCCTCCACCGAGGGGAATGTTTTTGTCCTATCTACACCCCCATCTCAGTCATATCCCCCTCAAGTCTCCTCTGCTCTAAGGAAATCAACTCCAGTATGCCAAACGGGTAGAGTCCATACGTTTGCAGGTAGTAGTCATTATTGTTGTAAATTGTAAATTGCAGTTGGCTGTAGGGACATCAGCTACAGGTGAACAACTCCTGGAGTGGGAATTAAGAGGTGTAGGGGTTGAGGGGAGT
Organism: Chiloscyllium plagiosum; assembly: GCF_004010195.1. Classification (NCBI taxonomy): domain Eukaryota; kingdom Metazoa; phylum Chordata; class Chondrichthyes; order Orectolobiformes; family Hemiscylliidae; genus Chiloscyllium; species Chiloscyllium plagiosum. Next base: position 5,893,948 of record NC_057720.1, read on the forward strand.
GGTTCAGCAGCAAGGGCAGGGGAGTGGATCTCAATGGGTCCCTTCCTTCACTGAGTGCCTTTGAACAAAGAATCCTGACACCCCACCTGGAAATGTACCAACATGGGTTTGCTGTTTCTGGTTTGCAGCGGGATGAATCCCTCATCTGTACCTGGGTGAATACCAGCAATGGTGCGATGAGGGCCTTGCATGACAATTAATACAATAACAACCCACTTTCCAGGCCTCAGCTGGTGGCAGGGTGAGATGGTTAATGGCATCAGGGAACGTGGGGATAGCATGGGGGTGTGCTGTTGATGATGGGCAATTAGCCATGAGGTGCAAGGGCTGGGCAGACTCAAGGGGTTGAATGATCCACTTTGGCTCCTGCATCCCTTTGTTCCTAAGGTGAATGATGAGAGTCAGTTGGTATGGTGGCAGGGTGAAGGGTCTCCAACCATGAACAAAGATGTCTTGCTGCAATTATACAGGGTCTTGGTGAGGGCACTCATGCAGTATTGCATGCAGTTTTATCTGTGGAAGGATGTTCTTACTATCGAGGGAGTACAACAAAGATTTACCAAATTGATTCCTGGGATGACAGAACTGATGTACGAGGAGAAATTGCGTCTGTTAGTATTGTATTCACTGGAGTATATGAGGGTGTGCTCAAAAAACATATAAAATTCTAACAGGACTTGACAGATTAGATCCATAAAAGGATTTTCCCAATGCTGGGGGAGTCCTGAACCGAGGGTCGTAGTTTAAGGATAAGGGGTAAATGTTTTAGGTATGAGATGAGGTGAGATGCTTTCACCCAGAAAGCATTGTGCATTTTCAAGGAGGTAAATGTCAGAGGTCACATGACACCCAGGTTATAGTCCAACAGGTTTATTTGAAATCACAAACTTTCGGAGCGCTGTTCCTTTGTCAGATGAATTTTGGATGCTATAAACTAGAAGCAAAAACAGAATTGCTGCAAAAGCTCGGCATCTATGGAGTGAGAAAGAGAGACCCTTCGGTCCAATTCATCTGTGTTGACCGGTCATCCCAATCTGTCCGAGTCCCATTTGCCAGCACCCGGCCTATATCCCTCTAAACCCTTCCTATTTGTATACCCGTCCAGACGCCTTTTAAATGTTGTAATGGTACCTGCCACCATCACTTCCTCTGGCAGCTCGTTCCATACACGCATCACCCTCTGCATGAAAAAGTTTGAAATCTTTCCCCCTTATGTTGAACCTCTAGTTTTGGACTCCACCACCCTCGGAAAAAAGACCTTGCCTATTTGCCCTATCCATGCCCCTCATGGTTTTATAAACCTCGATAAGGTTACTCCTAAGCCTCTGATGCTCTAGGGAAACCAGCCCCAGACTATTCAGCCGCTCCCTAGAGCTCAAACTCTCCAACTCTGGCAACATTCTTGTAAATCTTTTCTGCACCCTATCAAGTTTCACAACAAGTTTTCCTATAGAAGGGAGATAGGAATTATTCGCAATATTCCAAAAGTGGCCTTACCAATGTCTTGTACAGCTGCAATGTGACATCCCAATTCCTGCACTCAATGCTATAACCAAAGAAGGAAAGTGCGCCAAATGCCTTCTTCACCACCCTGCTAAGCACCTGCACTCCAAAGTCTCTTTGTTCAGTAATAAGCCCTAGGACCTTACTATTAAGTGTGCAAGTGCTGGTCTGATTTTGCTTTTCCAAAATGCAGCACCTCACATTTATCTAAATTAAACTCCATCTGCCATTCCTCAGCCCATTGGCCCATTGTACTCTGAGGTAACCTTCTTCACTGTCCACTACACTTCCTATTTTAGTATCACCTGCAAACATACTAACCATACCTCCTATATTCCCATCCAAATCATTTATATAAATGATGAAAAGTAGAGGACCCAGCACTGATCCTTGCAACACACCACTGGTCACAGGCCTCCAGTCTGAAAGGCAACCTTCCATTGTCACTCTCTGTCTCCTACCTTCGAGTTAGTTCTATATCCAGTTGGCTACCTCACCAGTCTACCATGTGGAACCTGTTGAAGGTTTTGCTGAATTCTTTATATTCGTCTACTGCTTTGCCTTCATCAATCTTCCTTGACACCTTCTCAAAAAGCTCAGTCAAGTTAGTGAGACATGATTTCCCACACACAAAGCCATGTTGACTATCCCTAATCAGGCCTAGCCTTTCCAAATACATGTACATCCTGTCCCTCAGGATTCCCTCCAACAACTTACCCACCACTGATGTCAGGCTCACAGGTCTATAATTCCTTGGCTTTTCCTTACAGACTGAAATAATGAGGTCACATTAGCCAACCTCCATTCTTCTGGCACCTCTCCCGTGGCTATCAATGATACAAATATCTTAGTGAGGGGCCCAGCAATCTCTTTCCTAGCTTCCCCAGAAGTTCTGGAGATCATGTCCTGGAGATTTATCCAACTTTATGCATTTTAAAGCCTCTAGCAACTCTCTTTCTGTTATATGAACTCTTTTCAAGACATTGCTATTCATTTCCCCAAGGTTCCTAGCTTCCTTGTGCTCCTCCACTGTAATTACTGTCACTTTTAGTATCTAACTCATCTCCTGTGGTTCCAAAAATAGACAGCCACGTTGACCTTTAATGGCCAAAAACAGAAGTTTCTGGAAAACTCAGTAGGTCTGGAAGCAGCTGTGAAGAGAAATCAAGATTAATGCTTTGGGTCCGATGACTTTCCTCAGATCATCAATAACCACGGGTGAAGTGCAGAAGACTGAAGGTTCGAGTCAACTCCCGTGGTCGAAGTGGGAGATTAGGTCTGATGTGATCTGGCTGGGGTGGGTAGGGGCAGTGCTGGGGGTAATTTTGGGAGACAAAGGGTATTGTGTATCACCATCGGGAGCACATAAAGATTCTGAAGCCTGTTTAATTGGGAGTGTCAGAGATAAGTGTAAGGTCTTCAATACTTACTCAGGTATTAGACTCTGTGTGTAATAGTTTCACTTTTCCAGAGTAATTGTTTTACAAACTTTTATTTGAACCATCCAAAGTCTCCAATTAAAATGTCACCTTTCGGAGTGTTTCATGCAGAGGGAAGTTGCCGAGTGGAAAATTTTATGTCCCAGACAATTCCTCTGGAGAGCACTACGATGGGGATTCTACAACTCCCATCTACACTGCAATATCCATTGTCAGGTCAGACAGAAACCCAGGCACTTGCATTGTTTGTAGAGAACAGACAAAGAGCCAAGGACCAGTAATGAATCCCAGTGCTGAAGGACCTGTACTTACAATTAAATTTCTCCCTCTGCATCCAGACATGAAGCTCAGCTAAGGCATGAGTCGAGAGCTGCTGTGCTTTGTGCACCTCATCTGACCAGTGGCTGGAGGTGTCAGGAGACAAATTGATCTCCTCGGCGTGCCGTCACATGACGGAGAAAATATGTGGGGAGAAAAATTTCATTGAGTGGGCTTTGACCTGAACAGAAATGTATTGGACCAAGCTGTTCACTTGTATTTAAGCCAGATAAACTCTGAAACAATTGTATAAAAGTACCAAGAGATTGATCCTCCTTTCAAATGGTGGTGTGATGGTAATGTCAATGTGGCACTAATATAAAAGGCAAGGCTAATGTTGTGGTGACACAGGTTCAAGTCTCATCATGACAGATAATAGAACCTGAAATCAATTAATTGATCTGGGATTAAATGTTAGTCTCAATGATGTTGGCCAAGGCAACTATTAATGAATGTAGACAGTTGACTGCTGACAAAATCATAAAGATTTTCTGAGAAATCTGTAATGAAAAATTAGTCTAACAATCTTAGAATCCCTACAGTGATAGAAGCAGACTGTTCAGCCCATTGAGTCCACATCGACTCTCTGAAGAGCATCCCACCTTGACCCACCCTATCATTGTAACTGTGCATTTCCCATGGCTAATCCACCTAGCCTCCACATCCGCGGTGACTACAGGCAATTTAGCATGGCCAATCTACCTAACCTGCACATCTTTGGACTAGATTAGATTCCCTACAGTGTGGAATCAGGCTCTTCAGCCCAACAAGTCCACGTCGACCCTCCAAAGAGTAAACCACCCAGTCCCATTTCCCTCTGACTAATGCACCTAACACTATGGGCAATTTAGCATGGCCAATTCACCTGGCCTGCATATCTTTGGTCTGTGGGAGGAAACCAGAGCACCCGGAGGAAACCCACGCAGACACGGGGAGAATGTGCAAACTCTACACAGACAGTCACCCGAGGCTGGAATCAAACCTGGGACCCTGGCGCTGTGAGGCAGCAGTGCTAACCAAAGAGCCACCTGGAAACGAATATAATGAGTCTTGTAAAAACCCATCTGGTTCACTAAAGTCCTTTAGGGATAGAAATCTGCTGTCTTTTCTGGCCTACATAAGACTCCAGATGCACAGTAAAGGGGTTGATTATTAACTGCCCTTTGAAATGCTTGAGAAAGCCATTCACCTGAAGACCAATTGGGATGGGTGACAGGTGCTGAACTTGCTCATGATGCCGACATCTTGGGAAAGCAGAAAGAAATTAATTATTTGACTAGGAACGAACTGGGGAATTGGTTTGATTATGGCAGAGCTGTGAAGGATAAGAGGGACAACTATTTTAAACGCAGCAGAAATAAAAGTCAGTCACTTAAAGGAACAGCAATCCCCAGTAAATTCATAACCTCTGCCTCTGGAGTCTGCTCACTTTCCCGACCTAACTCCCTTCTCTCCCTCCAGACTGAAGCTTCCATCAGAAACTTTGTGTGGTTCCACTTTCACACAGAAAATGCTATTGGCGTTCTCAGAGAAACAGCTACTAATTTATTCTCAGTGGAAGCTGCTGATTGACATGGCAGATACAGCCTTACAAAGAGAAGTGAGTTACTGTGGACTGTGGATGGTAGGCATTTTGCAAATGAATAATACATAAAGTGCTCAGAGCCCAATTTATGAGCACTCAACAAATTAATCATTCATTTTGTGACCTCTGCCTTATGCAAAATGAAACTCAAACCTATTGTTGAACAAAATACAATATCGACATCAGTTTTCCAGATTGATGTCAAATCACTTTCACTGAAGTCAGTTCTCCAGGCTACTATTGTCTGTTCAACTTTCTGACCAAACTTTTCTTTTAATGAATGCACACATCAAATAAAGAGCATATTGAATTCCTTACTTGCTGTCTTAATGAGCCAAAATTTCTTAGGCAGGGGATTACGGTAGGTGTTAGAATTTTTCCCTACCCTTATTCTGCCACTCCTTGGTGACAGAACCCATGTTGAAATATATTCAACACTCTTGTACATAACTGAAGGCTTCTTGAGATTTAAATTAGTTACATTCCCGGTAAAGGCACATCAGTGTCACAGACAGGCGGACTGCTTAATAAATTGCTGAGGGGACCACGCAGAGCAAGAGCATGAAAGATTACCGAGGGAGAGGAAACTGGTGGGTGGGAGAAGGGGAATAGTTCAGTGATGCACAATATTTCTTTATATATCTTAATCGGCTTTGAACCTTCTCTCTCTACCGTGGAAAAGGAATTGAAATACAGTCATTTGAAAATAAATATTTACAGGATGTGGGCCTCACTGACTAGGCCCATATTTATTGCCCATCCCTAATTGCCCAGAGGGTAGCTTTTTCTTTGATTCACACAATGAAGGCATCGCTAGCTCGACCATTATTGATTTCCCATCTCTAATTGCGCAGAAGGCTGTTAAGAGTCAACCACATTGCTGTGGGTCTGGTGTCACATGTAGGTCAGACCAGGTAAGGATGTCAGTTTCCTTCCCTAAAGGGCATTAGTGAACCAGATGGATTTTTCTAGCAATCAACAATGGATTCATGGTCATCATTAGATTCTTAATTCCAGACTTTTTTCAAATTCAAATTGCTGTGTTAGGATTCAAACCCCAGGTCCCCAGAACATTAGCTCTGAGTTAACAGTCCAATGACGATATCACTAGGCCATCACCCCAACTGTTGACGCAACAGCAACTTGGATTTTGAGGCGCTCCCATTGCTCACCCCGCCTCACCCTCCCCAAGATTCAACTCCTTTCATCCATCGGTGCTTTCATTGATATTTCAATATTTTTGTAGAAGCATAATAACTAGGGGCAAGAGTAGGCCATTCAGCCCTTTGAGACTGCCTCACAATTCAATAGGATTATGGCTGATTCACCAACGTAGTTCCCTGTTCCTGCTTTCTCCCCATTCCCTTTGATTCCGTTAGCCCTAAGAACTATATCCAACTCCTTCTTGAAACGGTGTTTTGCATTTTAAAATTTGCCTTTGAACTGAATGTTAAAATCTTCCTGCTACACTTTATTAAAATAGGGGAAGAAATGGATTATGGGAAAGCCTTGCCATAGTGATGATACCATTGGACTAGTACTTCAGAGATTCAGGCTAACATTCTGAGGGCAAAGGCTTGAATCTCACCAACCATAAGATTTAGGTATTTAGCCCAAAATGAGCTTGTGTCTGTTGGTGATACTTAAATTCTGGGAATAAAAACAAATTTAATTCCCACCATATGTTGCTTGCTGTAAAAGTCCATCTGGTTCACTAATGTCCTTTAAGGACATTGGTTAATGAAGGAACAGCGCTCCAAAAACTTGTGACTTTAGATAAACCTGTTGGACTATAACTTGATGCCGTGTGATTTCTGACCTTGTTCACCTCAGTCTGACACCGGCAGCTCCACATCAGAGAATTCCTACAGTGTGGGAACAGGCCCTTCAGCCCAACAAATCAACACCACCCCTCCAAAAAGCACCCCACCCAAACCCATTGCACTACATTTACCTCCTGACTAATGAATCTGTCGTGTACAACCCCAAACACCATGGGTAATTTAGCAAGGCCAATCCACCTGACCTGCACATCTTTGGATTGTGGGAGGAAACCAGAGCACCCGGAGGAAACCCACACAGACACAAGAAGAATGTGCAAACTCCACACAGACAGTTGCCCGAGGGGGGAATCGAACCCAGATCCCTGGCACTGTGCGGCAGCAGTACTAACCACTGAGCCACCTAATGCCCCATGGTCCTTTAAGGAAGGAAATCTAGCACCCTGACCTGGTCTGGCCTACATGTGACTCCAGACCCACAGCAATGTGGTTGACACTTAACTACCTCTTTGGGCATTTAGAAATGGCCAAGAAATGCTGCCCTAGCCAGTGGCACTCAAATTCCATGAAGTAATTTAAAAAGTGCTGGTAAATCTCTGTTGTCTCTCCAGTCCTATTCTATCAAATATATCACCTCACTCTTCTCCTTTCTTACTCCCATCCGTCACTGCCTTCTCATTCAGCTGGCCTCTCTGAGCCTAATTGCAGGTAGTCTGATCATTTCTCATTATTTGCCATACCTCTAAGATAGGTAGCGTTCGAAAATTTTTAAAATTTTACTCTTGATTTCAATGTCCCAATATTATAGATTTATATTGTATTAAACGTAGTGGTTTCATCACTGATCCTTGCAGAAAAAACATCGCTTACCAGCTCCAGTCTTAGAAAGTAAACAGTTTGAAGGTCACTGCGCAAGGAGAGAGCCATTCTGAATGGAGAGAGAGAATGTATGTGTGTGTGAAGGAGTGTGTGTGTGTGAATGTGTGCGTGTGAGAGAGGAAATGTGTGAGAGTGTGTATGTGTGAGAGACTGTGTGTGTAAGAGAGAGGGTGTATGTGAGAGAGTGTGTGTGTGTGTGTGTGTGTGAGAGAGAGAGAGAGATT
>NC_057720.1:5901825-5918268 GCF_004010195.1 Chiloscyllium plagiosum
CATGTGTGAGAGAGAGTGTAGGGGAGAGAGAGAGTGAGTCTGTGAGAGAGAATGTGTGTGAGGGAGCGTCTGTATGAGGGTGAAAGAGAGAGTTGTGAGACAGTGTGAGAGAGAGAGAGAGAGTTGTACATTTTATACAGCCTGTATCAGGCCCAGGTCTCTGCCAATTTTGAGGCGTGCCTTCAAGGTCTCTGGGTGGGATAGCTAAGACCTTTGGTTCTCTGATATTTACTAGTCAAAACTACGACAAAGAATTCAGAGAGTTTGCTTCACAGATATAACACTGTAAAGAAATCAAATGCTGTAGTTTTCATTGCCTGTACACTGCCAGCACTTTCCAGATGTGCACTACTCCTCAAGAGGTAACAAAAATCAGATGTCAAGACCTAAGGATACTTTGAAGCAACCTGGACAGGGGACCTGACCTCTATCTGCTTCAGGCTTGAGTTAGAACAAATTTTCATTTATATCATTTTCTTTATGAACTTGGAATTCATGGGCAGTGAACTATGGCCAGTGTTAAAGTGGTGAACCATCTGTACACAGGAGGCTCCCATTAACGACAATGTATTAATGACCTGATAACTATTTTCTTTGTATTTGTTGAGGGATGATTGTTGCTTGGAATACCCTGATTCATCTTTGAAGTGGTTCCCTGGGATTGTTGACATCTAGGAGAAAGTGAGGACTGCGGATGTTGGAGATCAGAGTCAAAAAGTATGGCGCTGCCACACAACTTTGACTCTGATTGTTGACATCTGCCTGAATCAGCAAGCCACGGGCTTTGGTTTAGTGTGTCATCTGAAAAGAAAACAACAGCTTGTCCCCCAGTGGGGACTGCAGTGTGGAGTCAGCACGGGTGTTTGGCTCAGTCTCTGCAATGGGACTTAAGGTCACAACTTTCCGATTTAGTGATTGGAGCACTGAACCATTGCAGGCACTAACAACTCTATGTTGGTGATCTGAAACCAAACCATTTGCACTAACATGAAGTTAACCCCACTTGCTATGAGCAGCTGTGTTTAATGGAGAAAGTGAGGTCTGCAGATGCTGCAGATCAAAGTTGAAACTTTATTGCTGGAACAGCACAGCAGGTCAGGCAGCATCCAGGGAACAGGAGATTCGACGTTTCGGGCACAGGCCCTTCTTCAGGAATGTGCATGACATCTCTATGACTCTATGGTGGAAAATGAAGTGTTGTTCTTTGAACTTGCGTTAAGGAACACTGCAACAGATCTGGGACAGAAATGTTGGTGTAGGAACACAGTGGTGTGTTGAAGTGGAGGCAGTGGGAAACTCTGGGTCATGTTTTACAGACAGAGTGTAGGTGTTCAGCAAAGCGGTCATCAAATCTGTGTTTCATCTCCCCCGATATACAGGAGACCACATTCTGAGCAGTGAATGAAATAAATGAGTTGAGAGAAGTGCAGGTAAGCTGCTGCTTCACCTGGAAGGTGTGCCTGAGGCCTTGGATACTGAGGTTGGAGGAAGTAAATCGGCAAGTAAGTCACCTTGTGCAAGACCAACCCCTTCCCACAAACGTCACTTCAATATATTACCACCTTTCCTGAGCTGTTAACAGTTCTGATGAAGAATCGCCAGACTCGAAATATTATCTTGCTTTCAAAGAACACAGAACATTACAGCACAGTCCAGGCTCTCTGACCCTCAATGTTGTGCTGACCTGTGAAACCAGCCTGAAGCTGAACTAACCTGCATTGTTGCATTATCATCCATATGTTTATCCAATGGCCATTTAAAAAGACATTAAAGTCGGTGAGTCTACTACAGTTGCAGGCAGGGAGTTTCACGCCATTACTACTCTCTGAGTAAAGAAACTACCCCTCTGACATCTGTCCTATATCTATCACCGCTCAATTTAAAGCTATGTCCTCTCATGCTAGCCATCACTATCCGAGGAAAACGTCTCTCTCTGCTAACACTATCTAATCCTCTGATCATCTTTCACATCTCTATTAAGTCACCTCTCAACCTCTTCCTTCTAACGAAAACAGCCTCAGGTCACTCAGTCTTTCCTCAGAAGACCTTCCTTCCATACCAGACAATATCCTCATAAATCTCCTCTGCATCTTTTCCAAAACTTACACATCCTTCCTATAATGTGGTAACCAGAACTGTACGCAATACTCCAAGTGCGGCCACACCATAGTTTCCTACAGCTGCAACATAACCCCATGGTTCATATGCCTTCTTAACAATCCTATTAACCTGGGTGGCAACTTTCAGGGATCTATGTACATGGACACGGAGATCTTTCTGCTCATCCACACTGCAAGAACCTTACCATTACCCCAGTACTCTGTATTACTGTTACTTCTTCCAAAATGAATCACCTCACACTTTTCTGCATTAAACTCCATTTGCCACCTTTCAGCCCAACTCTGCAGCTTATCTATGTCCCTCTGTAAGCAGCAATATCCTTCAGCACTGTCCACAGCTCGACCGACCTTAGAGTCATTTGTAAATTTACTAACCCATCCTTCTACGCCATCATCCAGGTCATGTATAAAAATGACAAACAGCAGTGGCCCCTAAACAGATCCTTATGGTATACCACTAATAACTGAACACCAGGATGAACATTTGCCACCACCACTCTCTGTCTTCTTTCAGCTAACCAATTTCTGATTCATACCACTAAATCACCCTCAATCCCATACCTCCATATTTACTGCAACAGCTTACCATGGGGAACCTTATCAAACGCTTTACTGAAATCCATGTACACCACATCAACCACTATACCCTCATTCATCTTCTCAACCATCTCAATAAGCTTTGCGAGGCACGACCTGCCCTTCACAAAACTGTGTTGACTATCCCTAATCAAATTGTTCCTTTCTAGTTAATAATAAATCCTATATCTTATAATTCTTTCCAGCACTTTACCCACAACTGAAGTAAGGCTCACTGCTCTATAATTACCAAAGTTGTCTCTACTCCCCTTCTTGAACAAGGGGACAACATTTGCTATCTTCCAGTCTTCTGGCACAATTTCTGTCGACAATGACGACATAAAGATCAAAGCCAAATGTTCTGCAATCTCCTTCCTGGCTTCCCAGAGAATCTGAGGATAAATCACATCCGGCCCAGGGGACTTATCTATTTTCACACTTTCCAGAATTGCTAACACCTCCTCCTTACGAACCTCAGTCCCATCTCATCTAATAGCCTGTACCTCAGTGTTCTCCTCAACAACATTGTCTCTTTCCAGTGTAAATACTAATGAAAAATATTCATTTAGCACCTCTCCTATCTCCTCGGACTCCAAGCACAAATTCCCACTCCTGTCCTTTCTTCTCACAGATGCTACCATATCAGCAGAGTCTCTGCAGAAATTTCTGTTTTGTTTCCAATCTCCAGCATTCGCTGTTGTGTTTTAATTCCCAAATGAGCCTGACTTTACAAGCAAATGTGACTGACTGAGTTCCAGCTGACAAAGAGGGAAGGAGCAGAAAAGCTGGGTGACTGGTTGGCCAATAAAATCTGAGTGCTTTGCTGAAGCATGCAAATATTTTTCAAAGCACAACATCTGTCAGACAAATAAGTCATTTGTTTAATCTCCGCAAAGAACTATTCAATGCTGATGGCTTGTGAAGGCTTATGATGCTGGGAGCTTAGCTTCAGTAATGTGTGTAAGATCCTTTCATTGTTCTAAATACCTACAGTGTGGCTGTTAGAAGATGCAGCTTGTGGGCTGTTACATCCACATTTCTGTCAAGTCCTAATGATATGTTAAAAGCCAAAAGAACTGCGGCTGCTGTAAATCAGAAACAAAAACAGAAATTGTTGGAGAGACTCTGCTGGTATGGTAGCATCTGTGGGTTCTGAGGCTCAGTCGACCCAAAACGTTTCTCTTCACAGATGCTGCCAGCTCTAATGCTATGTTCTAGGTTCAGTTACAGAAAGCAAGCAAGCAGGCTCTTGCTCAAAGTTTTCTCCGCCTCTCGTTCCTTTACCTCATAAAGGATAAAGCTGGATGGGATGCTGAGACATTTTCTTATTTGGTGAGGGATCCACTGGGAATGATAACTAAGCAGAGATACTTGCCATGTGTTCAGTGTGTCGGTCTCTGCTGTCTGCTTTGCCTGGAGCTGCTGCTTCCATTATGCGCCTGGGACCCATGATTTTCATCGCAACTCACTCTGTGATTATCTTTTTGAATTGAGTCAGCCGAATCCCTCCAGCCCGGCACCGCCTTCCTGACCTGCAGTCGTCTTCTTGACCTCTCCGCCTCCATCCTACTCCGACCTATCACCCTCACCTTGACCTCTTTCCACCTATCACATTTCCAACGCCCCTCCTCCAAGTCCCTCCTCCCTACCTTTTATCTTCTCCTGCTGAACACTCTCTGCTCATTCCTGAAGAAGGGCCTGTGCCCGAAACGTCGAATCTCCTGTTCCCTGGATGCTGCCTGACCTGCTGTGCTGTTCCAGCAATAAAGTTTCAACAGCTGTGTTTAATAACATGTAGCTGGTTGTTTCACAAAATGTGGGTATCACTGGCTAGGCAGCATTTATTGTCCATCCCTAGAGGGCAATTAAGGGCCAACCACATTGCTGCGGGTCAGGAGTCACATGCAGGCCAGACTGGGAAAGGATAGCAGTTTCCTTCCCTAATGGACATGAGTGAACCAGATGGGCTTTTCTAGTAATCAACAATGGTTTCATCATCGACTTGATTCCAGGTTTTTATTGAATTCAAGTTTATCTATCCACCGTAATGAGATTTGAATTCAGGCCCCCAGCATTTTATCTGGGACTCAAGATTAATATTGTAACAATAATATCAGTCACCATCAGCATACCAAAATGGCAGGTTTGAATGATTAGGGTGAGAATGGGCCATGCCAAACGAGATAGGCCTGGGGCTGTGCACAGCCAGGCCCCAGAGCAATCTCTTTCTGCCCGAGAAAAAATATACAGGTAATGCTGCAAATTTCCGAAGAGTGAGCCATCCACAGATTAAATAGGGACTAATCACCTTCAACAAAACAAATGTGGAAACTCTACACAGCTTTGGGGATTTGCTTTCAGTAAATCATTGGACATAAGACAGTCAAAGTGCGATTAACATCCAGATTTGTCCACCATATCATTGAATTCCTACAGCAGGGAGCAAAGCCAGTTGGCTCATACCAACCCTCTGAACAGCATCCCCACTACCCTATCCCTGCATTCCTCATGGCTAGTCTACCTAGCCTGCACATCCTAGGACATTATAGGCAAGTTCCTGTGGCCAACCCACTAACTTACACATCTTTGGATCGTGAGCAGAAACTGGAGCACCCAGAGGGGACCCACACAGACACAGGGAGAACATGCAAACTCCACACAGACAGTTGCCCAAGGCTGGAATCAAACCTAGGTCCCTGGTGCTGTGAGGCAGTAGTGCTGACCACAGAGCCACTGTGCCAGGGCATGTACTGTGGGCGAGATGAATAACAATGGATTTCTAAATCACACAATTGTAACAGAGCAGGAGGCCATACAGCCCTTCGTGCCTATACTCTATATCCCTGCACACCATTTCGATCTAAGTAACCATTCCTGGCAGCGCATTCCTGACCTTAATTGTGTAAAATCTTTCTTCTCATGTAGCCCTTCTTTTGCACATCACTTTAACCCTATTCCTGATGAAGGGCTTATGCCCGAAACGTCGATTCTCCTGCTCCTCGGATGCTGCCTGACCTGCTGTGCTTTTCCAGCACCACACTCTTGACTTTAAATCTCTGCCCTCTTAATCCTTTCTATTTTCTGAGTGGGAATGTCTTCTCTCTAGATACTCTATCCAATCCACTCATGTTTTTAAAAACCTTTATTCAATCTCCTTTTTTTCTCCAAGGAGAACAGTCCCAACCTCTTCAATCTATCCTGGAATGTCTCATTCCTGGAACCATTCTTATAAATCACTCCTGTACTCTCTCCAATGCCTTCACGCCTTTCCTATAATGAGTTGCTCAAAACTGCACACAATGCTCCAGCTGAATTTAGTGCCCATCAAGTTGGTACAGTGGCTCAGTGGTTAGCACTGCTGCCTCACACCATCAGGTTCGATTCCAGCCTTGAGTGACTGTCTGTGTGGATTTCATCCTACAGCCCAAAGAGGTGTAAGCTAGGGTAGATTGGCCAGCAACTGTGTTGAGCAAGCTCAGCAATGCCTCCTTGCTGTGTACGCTATGCCCCTATCAATGAAGCTGAGAAAACTGTAGGCTTTATTAACACTTTAATATGAAGCTTGAAAAGAATAGAAGGACAAGGATACATGAACTAAAGGACGGATAATTTTTTAAATTGAATCTGCCATGGTGAAGTTTGATATAACATTATCTGGATTAACAGGGAGAAAGTGAGGGCTGCAGATGCTGGAGATCAGAGTTGAGAGGGTGGAGCTGGAAAAGCGCAGCAGGTCAGGCAGCATCCAAAGAGCAGAAGAGTCGATGTTTCGGGCATAAGCCCTTCATCAGGACTGAGGCTTGTGGGCCAAGGAGGCTGAGAGAGAAATGGGAGGGGAGGTGGGTCTGGGGGAAGGCAGCTGGGAAGGTGATAGGTAGATACAGATTGGGGGTGATGGGGATAGGTCGGAGAGGAGGGTGGAGCGGATAGGTGGGAAGGAAGATGGACAGGAAGGACAAGTCAAGAGGGTGGTGCCGAGTTGAAAGATTGGGATTGGGATAGGGTGGAGGGAAGGGAAATGAGGAAACTGATGAAATCCACATTAATGCCATGGGATTGGAAGGTGCCAAGGCAGAAGATGTGGTGTTCTTCCTCCAGGCGTAGCACTGATGTGGTCTCCTCTACTTTGGAGAGACAGGATGCCGACTTGCGGATCATTTCAGACAACATGTCTGGGGCACCTATAGTAGCCAACCCCACTGCCTTGTAGCTGGCCATTTTAACTCTCCCTTCCACTGGCCCACTAGTCGCATTCCTGATGAAGGGCATTTGCCCGAAACATCATTTCTCCTGCTCCTCGGATGCTGCCTGACCTGCTGTGCTTTTCCAGCACTACACACTTCGACTCTTTGGATTAACTATCCAGCAATAATACCACTTTAGGTGTCATCCCCTTATCCTCAACTTTCTCCAAGAGATCTAGGGTGTAGTCCATTTGATCCATTTTAGATCTATCAGCTTCCCTAGCCCCTTCTCCTTAGTGATGGTCACTACATTCACCTCTGCCCCCTGACTCTCTTGAAGTTCTGGGATGCTGCTGGTCTTCCCCTGAGAAAAATGATGCAAAGTTCCTCCACCATTTCTTTGTTCCTTATTGCTACTTCTCCAGCCTCATTTTCAAGCTGTCTAATGTCCCTCTTGCCTCTCTCTTCCCTTTTAAAGATCTAAAAATACTTTTGCAGTCTTCTTTTATATTACTAGCTAGCTTACTGTCATATTTAATCTTCTCCACCCCCGCTTATAGTTTTTTTATAGTTATCCTCGGTTGGTTTATAAAGGATTCCCAATCATTTGGCTCCCCACTACTCTTCATCACATTGTATGTTTTCTGTTTTGCTTTTCTGCTGTCCCTGACTTCCTCTGTCAGCCATTGTTGCTTCGTCCTCTCCTTATTATGTTTCTTGTTCCTCGGGATGAGTTTCTGCTGTACCTCCCGAACTACTCCCAGAAACTCCTGCCATTGCTATTCCACCATCTTCCCTGCTCAGCTCCCCTTCCAAACAACTCTGGCTGTGTCCTCTCTCCTGTCTTCCCTTCACTCAATTGTAATAGCGTTACATCTGATTCCAGCTTCACCCTCTCAAGCTGCAGGGTGAATTCTACCATATTATGGTCACTGCCTCAAGGGGTTCTTTCACTTTAAGCTCCCTAATCAAATCTGCTACATTCAGGGGCAAGGTCACCACCACTATACCACAAGTGCCCACCTTATTGGTTTGATTTATAAAACTGTCACAACACCAGGTTATTGTCCAACAGGTTTATTTGGAAATATTAGCTTTTGGAGTGCTGCTCCTTCGTCAAGTAGCCTTTGCTTAGATTAGATTAGATTCCCTACAGTGCGGAAACAGGCCCTTCGGCCCAACAAGTCCACACCAACCCTCCGAAGACTAACCCACCCAGACTCATTCACCTACTCCCTACTAACGCACCTATCCCTTTGGGCAATTAGCATGGCCAATTCACCTGACCCGCACATCTTTGGACTGTGGGAGGAAACCCACGCTGACACAGGGAGAATGTGCAAACTCCACACAGACAGTTACCCGAGACTATAATCAAACCCAGGTGCCTGGCGCTGCGAGGCAGCAGTGCTAACCACTGAGCTGCCCCAAGAATAAAGTTGGGGAAGGGCAGACTGTGAAGTGTCAGACACCCCAGATGGGAATTGAACCCACAATCCCTGGCTTAGGAGACCAGTGCCTTATCCAGTAGGCCACTGGGCTGCCTAACCTAATATCACTACCTACCTGATGATACTGTTCAATAAACGTGGTGGACTATAATCTGCTGTGTGATTTTTAACTTTGTCCACCTCAGTCCAGCACTGGCACCTCCCCATATTTTGAGATCTCCTTAATTGTTAGCAGCTTCATCCAGAACCTCTTGACTAAAGTAGATATTTTGAATCAACATGTTCAGAAATGCTATTACCCTCCTCTGGGAGCAGGTGGAACTTGAACCTGGGTCTTTTGGCCCAGTGTGCCACAAGAGGCCTGACTATTGGTTTGATTTTTTTAATACCCAGAGGATGGTAGGAGTCTGGAACTCATTGCCTGTAAGGGTGTGAGAGGCAGAAACCCTCAGAAGATTTAAGAAGTATTTAGATGAGCACTTGTGATGCCAAAGCACGCCATAGATATTTTGAACACTATGGGCAATTTAGCACGGCCAATTCACCTCATCTGCACGTCTTTGGATTATAGAACGAAACCGGAGCACTCAGAGGAAACCCACACAGATACAGGGAGAACGTGCAAACTCCACACAGACAGTCACCCAAGGCTAGAATTGAACTCGGGTCTGTAAGGCAATAGTGCTAACCACTTGAGCCACGCCAACCATAACAGAAGGCTTTCATCTCGTCCCAACAATGGTGAGATATTCAGAGAAGTTGGCGCATGTCAATGGTTTAATTTATTATTGAAATATTCTTTACCCATCATTTCTCCAGACAAATGATTCCTAACCTGAAATCTCCTTTGAAAAAAAATGGAATGTGTCTATTAGCACTTTAAGAGCAGATGAATCTATTGTTTGGCTTCCTGGCAACTGCTTCCTGGTTGGTGGTAGGGCAACTTCTGAACATTTTAGCCTAGTTCTCCCTCGCATGATTTTTTTTAATCTTCCTTTATGACACCCCTAAAGGCAGCCTGAACCTTGAAGCTGGCCTGGGATCGGGAAACCTAAAGAAGGTTCTCCATAAAATCTGGAAAATACCAGAAAGGTATCCTTCAAAGGCAATTCAGCCGCAGCAGTATATACAGATGCACGGATCAGGAGAGATTTTGAGATCTCTGTCCTCTGGGTATACGTTCAGGGGAAGGTAGGTCAATGTACATTGGCTCCATAAACTGAATAGTGTCAGGATAATGCTCATACAATGGATCACAGAAAGCAACTCTAATCCAGAAGCATTTCCTTACGATGTTTGTATGCTCTGAGTGGAACTGTTTATTTGAGATGGATTTGTGTGGTACCATTTCCACTGGTCTCGATTGCCAATGCAGAAATTGTGAAGTCGGGTTACCTTTGTCAACATGCATCCATTATTAAGCCAGGTGATGCTTACAAAGGCTCGTCCATGCTAATTGGATAGAAGGTGGCTCCATACCCAAAGAATATGGGCACCACGAAATGGGTTACGACGTCTTTGAGATCCATGTCTTTGTGATAAGCACTCTTGTAGGCCAGTCATTTTGAAAGGGAGAACAAATGAACAGAATGTTATTTAAATGGAGAGAGACTGCAGAAAGCTGAGGCACAAAGGGAATTGGAAACGAAATGGGAAAAATGGATGCCAGCAATGTCAAGGCGAAGGACTAATTCCATCTCCTGGAAACACTCACCACATTTGTGTTCAGAGGTGTAGCTCTAGGATTGGGCTTATCAGAAACAGCAAGGACACAGAGAACCCATGACAGAATTTCTGAGTTTTCAAACACACCTAGAAAGTGGGGAGAAAGTGGGAGTCAAGATAGTCAGCCCCAATCATATTGAATGGCAGAGCAGAATGGCGGAATGGTCTGAATGGGCTGAATGGTCTACCCATGCTCCTATTCTCTTCATTTCGATGTTTCGCAGAGGGTGTCATGTTAAAGTAGAATAGAACGAGTTGAGGAAGGAAGCTGACCTGATTGGAAGCTTCTGCAAAGAGGTCAGAGAGTGAGAGAGAGAATTTCAGTTTATCGTTGCCTCAGGATAGCACAGCAATCACTGAAGCTCAGATGAGACTAAACTAACAAGGCTGGGTTCCCCGTGCAGGAGCGTAATAGTAACCAGGCAAACACTAATCTGTGTGAAAAGCACAGAGTACACAAACAGGCAGTGAACAAGCTACAAAACTTTCATAATCACAAAAATGTTGAAGATTTGCTACAACGACTCTGATTAGGACTCACTCTGTCAACACCTAAGGCAGTCAGCTTGAAGTTTATGTAGCAATTGTACAGATTTAAGCTGACACCGTTTCTGAGTGAAGCAGTCTTTTACCTTTAGTACCACTGGACATTGGGAGTTTTGGTGCTGGCAGGATTGGGGCTCTGCTGTCAGTGAGTAATGGGCCGTGTAATTTCTCTTTGCTGCGAGCATTTGTTTGTTGCGCTGAGTCACCCCCATGAAGGTGGGCTCTCAGTCCTCCCAGGTATGTCTTAACATAGAAACCTCGAAAATAGGAGCCAAAGTAGGCCATTTAACCCTTCAAGTCTGTTTCCCCATCCCCATGGCTGATCATTGATTTGATTTGATCTATTGTTGTCACATGCACCTACATACAGTGAAAAGTTTTGTTTTGCGAGCATTACAGGCAGATCATAGCAAACAAGGACACCCAGATTGTAAGGTGTTTAGACAGGACGAGTCATACAGGACTACAGCTACACAGGAGGTGCACAAAAGCAAGATCGACATTAGATTTGAATTAAGAGAGGTCCGTTCTGCAGTCTAGTGACAACATGGAAGAAGCTGTTCTTGAACCTATTGGTGCGTCTGTTTAAGCCTCTGTATCTTCTCAGTATCTGCAGTACTCACTTTCTCCTAGTTGCATTTATACAGCACCTTTCATATTGCAAGCTGCTTTGCAGCCGATGCAGAATCTCATTAACTGTGGTCCCCGTGATAATGCAGGAAACATAGCATTCAGTTTACACACAGCAAGCTCCCAAATACTGTGCTCAGATACTGACATCATTTTAGAGATAAATATCATATTTCCACTTTCTTCCCATACCCTTTAATCCCATTAGCCCAAAGATCTATATCTATTTTCAAAGTTTGTGAGAAGATTTATTGTGATGTTTCCTCCGGCATTTATAGTGGTTTGAATCTGCCGCTTCCGGTTGTCAGTTCCAGCTGTCCGCTGCAGTGGTCGATATATTGGGTCCAGATCGATGTGCTTATTGATTGAATCTGTGGATGAGTGCCATGCCTCTAGGAATGGCCAAACAGAGAACAGCCAGGGAATTCCTAGAGGCATGGCACTCATCCACAGATTCAATCAATAAGCACATAGACCTGGACCCAATATACCGGCCATTGCAACTGACAGCTGAAACTGACAACCGGAAGTGGCAGGGACAGGCCACTATAAATGCCAGAGGAAACATCACAGAAGCGCTTCACAGGAGGCTCCCAAGCACTGAGGATGTCACCTAGACAGGGGACGAAATGTCTGCAACACAAATTCCCAGCTCGGTGAACAGAACCACAACATCTATATCTATCTCCTTCTTGAAAACTTTCACAGCTTTGTCTTCAACCACTTTCTGTGGCAGAGAATTCCATAGGCTCCCCATTCTCTGGGTGAAGAAATCTCTCCTTATCTCAGTACTAAATGGCCTGCCCCATATCTATAGACCGTGTCCCATGAATTCCTCAGTCACTGGGAACATTCTTAAACAGAATGTTAATTTTACATCAACTATTTGTTGCCTTTGTGGTGAGTCCAGTCTTGCTGTACCTCAGACGGTGCATCGTCAATGGGTTGATGTTCTACACAGCAGATTCTGAAACCAATCTTGCTTCCCAGAGGTGAGCCCTTCCTGGTGGGAGCAACGTGAGAATCAAGACCAAGGCTCTTCAACCCTCAACCTGTACCACCCGCTACTCACGAAAGAACATATTGTGGACTGACCCATGACACTGAAGGAGGCAGTTCCAGGATTTTGACCTAGTGACACTGAAGGGAACAGTTAGATATTTCCAATTAAGGAAATCAAAGATCATGAGAAAAAGGCAGTGAAATGTATATTAGTTCTGCCACTATTGTATTGAATGGAAGAGCAGACTTGAATGGCCTACTTCTGTACCTGTGTCTTATGGTCTTAAGGATAGTGAGTGGTTTGGAAAGGATGTGTGGTGTTCCTATATATCTGCTTCCTTTCAGGTAAAACTGCTCATAAGTTTGGAAGGTGTTGTCTCAGGATCTTTGGTGAATTTCTGCAGAGCATCTTGTAGATGGTGTACATGGCTGCTACTGAGCGCTAGTGTCAGAGGGAATGGATATTTGTGGATGTGGTGCCAATCAAATGGGTTGCTTTGTCTTGGAGTCAGGAGTGTCAAAGGCACAGCAGTCTGATTGGTTGATGCCTTGAAGGAAAGGGGCAGCTTGGAATTCCGCTTGGGAGGACGCTATTAGAGACAAACAAACAAATAGACATATAGGAGGCTGTAAGAACACAGCAAGCCAGGCAGCATCAGGAGCTGGACCTGTCGACGTTTTGGGTGTAACATTTCTTTAGGACCCCGAAGAAGGGTTATACCTGAAACATCGACTTCTCCACCTCCTGATGCTGCCTGGCTTGCTGTGTTCTGCCAACGTCCTGTATGTCTATTTAGGAGGACT
Source organism: Chiloscyllium plagiosum (assembly GCF_004010195.1). NCBI lineage: Eukaryota > Metazoa > Chordata > Chondrichthyes > Orectolobiformes > Hemiscylliidae > Chiloscyllium > Chiloscyllium plagiosum. Next base: position 5,914,864 of record NC_057720.1, read on the forward strand.
GTGTGGATGAAACTGGGGGCCTACAGGCAAAATATCCCGACTATCACTTCTGCAACTTTCACTGAAACTACTTAGAGTGGAGTTCAAATCAACCTTGATTTGAACATAATTTCTGTTGAAGTTGCAATGATTATGATTTTCAGACTGGAGGCCTGTGACCAGTGGTGTGCCACAATGATCGGTGCTGGGTCTACTGCTTTTCATCATTTATATAAATGACTGGGATGTGAACATAGGAGGTTTAGTTAGTAAGTTTGCAGATGACTCCAAAAGTGGAGGTGTAGTGGACAGCGAAGGTTACCTCAAAGTACAACAGGATGGGCCAATGGGCTGAGGAGTGGCAGATGGAGTTTAATTTAGATAAATGTGAGGTGCTGCATTTTGGGAAAGCAAACCTTAGCAGGGCTTATACACTTAATGGTAAGGTCCTGGGGAGTGTTGCTGAACAAAGAGACCTTGGAGTGCAGATTCATAGCTCCTTGAAAGTAGAGTTGCAGATAGGATAGTGAAGAAGACATTTGGTATGCTTTCCTATATTGGTCAGAGCATTGAGTATAGAAGTTGGGAGGTCATATTGTGGCTGTACAGGACATTGGTTAGGTCACTTTTGGAATACTGCATGTTATTCTGGTCTCCCTCCTATAGGAAAGATGTGAAATTTGAAACGATTGATAAAAGGTTTACAAGGATGTTACCAGAGTTGGAAGGTTTGAGCTACAGGGAGAGGCTGAACAGGCTGGGGCTGTTTTTCCTGGAGCATCGGAGACTGAGAGGTGACCTTATAGAGATTTATAAAATCATGAGGAGCATGGATAGGGTAAATAGACAAAGTCTTTTCCCTGGGGTGGGGGAGTCTAGAACTAGAGGGCATAGGTTTAGGGTGAGAGGGGAAAGATTTAAATGGACCTAAGGGGCAACATTTTCACACAGAAGGTGGTGCATGTATGGAATGAACTGCCAGAGGAAGTGGTGGAGGCTGGTACAATTACAGCATTTAAAAGGCATCTGGATGGATATATAAATAGAAAGGATTTGGAGGGATATGGGCCGAATGCTGGCAAGTGGGACTAAGTTAATTTAGGGTATTCAGTCAGCATGGACGAGTTGGACCAAGAGGTCTGTTTCCATACTGTACATCTCTATGACTGTATATGTGGTAAAGTAGAAGTTACAAAAATGAAATCATTCCCAGGCCACTGTCCATGCCTGTTTCAAGAGGGTCAACATCATCCCTGTGCGGCATGTCTCAATGACTACCGCCCAGTGGTCAAAGTACATTGAAAGGCTGATTGTGGCATTAATCAACTCCAGCCTCCCCACTACTCTTGACCCACTCCAATTTGCCTATCGAGAATGGCCTTTGGGCTCAAAATGTTAATCCTGCTTTCTCTCTTCAGATGCTGGCAGACCTGCTGAGTTTCTCCAGCAATTTCCAAATTTGTTTGATTCAGATCTCCGGCATTCGTAGACATTTGTTTTATTGTAAGCAGACCAGCATTTGCTTCTCATTCTGAATTGCCTTGAACAGAAAGCCTTGCCAGAGCTGTATCAGAGATCAGCCAAGAATTAACCACATTTCTGTGGGTCTGGAGTTACATATGAGCCAGTTTGGGTAAGGACAGCAGATTTCCTTCCCTAAAGGCCATGTGTGAACCAGGCCATGGTGAGGCCCCAGAATATTGTGTACAGTTTTGGTCTCATTTTCTGATTAAGGATGCCCTTGCTCTTGAGGGAGTGCAGCAAAAGTTTCCCAGAATGATTCCGGGGATGGTGGGACTGACGTATAAGGAGAGATTAACTCGGTTAGGATTGTTTTTGCTGGAGTTCAGACGATGAGAGGGGAGCTATAGAGCCTTATAATATTCTAACAGGACTAGGCAGGGTAGAAGCAGGGAGTATCAAAGTTTCACCTGCACTTCTACACATGTCATTTACTGTATCTGTTGCTCCTGATGCAGTCTCCTCTACATTGAGGAGATGGATGCCTTCTCGCAGAGCGCTTCAGAAAACATCTCCGGGACACTCGCACCAATCAACCCCACCACCCCATGGCTGAACATTTCAACTCCCCCTCCAACTCTGCCGAGGACATGCAGGTCCTGGGCCTCCTCCATTGCCACTCCCTTACTACTAGATGCCTGGAGGAAGAACGCCTCATCTTCTGCCTTGGAACACTTCAACTCCATGGCATCAATGTAGACTTCACCAGTTTCCTCATTTCCCCTCCTCTCACCTTACCCCAGTTCCAACCTTGCAACGGGGGATAGGAATTGGTGATTGGGCAAAGTGGACTGTTTCCATTTTCAGCTGACCTTCGATTCCACTAAGTGTTGGTCTTGGTGGGGGTTGAGTTACCCCACTGGATTCTAGCTGAGCATCCTGAATGGACGTGGCTTCAAGTGGACAGGGCCTGGGAAATGAATATTCAAGGCTATATGTGCTATCGTAAGGACAGACTGATGGGCAGGAAGGGATGGGGTGGCCCTGTTGGTAAGGCATGATATTCAGTCCCTTGCGCGGGGGGAACGAGAATCAGGGAATGTAGAGTCAGTATGGATAGAGCTGAGAAATTCTAAGGGTAGAAAGACCCTCTTGGGAGTTATCTACAGGCCCCCAAACAGTAGTATGGATGTAGGGTGTAAGTTGAATAAGGAGCTGAAATTGGCCTGTCGCAAAGATGTTACTACAGTTATTATGGGGGATTTCAACATGCAGGTAGACTGGGAGAATCAGGATGGTATTGGACCTCAAGAAAGAGACTTTGTCGAGTGCCTCCGAGATGGATTCTTAGAACAGCTGGTGCTGGAGCCTACCAGGGAGAAGGCAATTCTGGATCTGGTATTGTGCAACGAACCAGATTTGATCAGGGACCTCGAAGTGAAGGGGCCATTAGGAGGTAGTGACCATAATACAATAGCTTCAATCTGCAATTTTAAAGGGAGATGGTACAATCGGTAGTGACAATATTTCAGTTGAATAAAGGGAACTATGGAGCTATGAGGGACGAGCTGGCCAAAGTTCAATGGTGCAATACCTTAGCAGGGATGACAGTGGAGGAACAATGGCGGATATTTTTGTGTATAATGCAGAAAATGCTGGCCAAAGTTCAATGGTGCAATACCTTAGCAGGGATGACAGTGGAGGAACAATGACGGATATTTCTGTGTATAATGCAGAAGATGCAGGATCAGTTCATTCCAAAAAGGAAGAAAGATCCTAGGAGGAGGCATGAGATGCCATGGCTGATGAGGGAAGTTAAGAAAAATATAAAGCTAAAAGAGAAAAATTATAACATAGCAAAGATAAGTGGGAAAACAGAGGACTGGGAAGCTTTTAAAGAACAACAGAGGATTACTAAGAAGGAAATGCGCAGAGGAAAAATGAGGTACGAAGGTAAACTGGCCA
>NC_057720.1:5919633-5935971 GCF_004010195.1 Chiloscyllium plagiosum
CTAAATGGAGTCAAGTTAGGTAAAGGGGCAGTATAAAGAGATCTGGGTATTCTTGTACACCAGTCAATGAAGGCCAGCATGCAGGTACAGCAGGTAGTGAAGAAAACTAATAGCATGCTGACCTTCATAACAAGAGGGATTGAGTATAGAAGCAAAGAGGTTCTTCTGCAGCTGTACAGGGCCCTGGTGAGACTGCACCTGGAATATTGTGTGCAGTTCTGGTCTCCAAATTTGAGGAAAGACATTCTGACTATTGAGGAAGTTTAGTGTAGGTTCATGATGTCAATTCTTGGAATGGCGGGACTATCTTATGTTGAAAGATTGAAGTGACTGGGCTTGTATACCCTTGAGTTTAGAAGACTGAGAGGGGATCTGATTGAGACGTATAAGATTATTAAAGGATTGGACACTCTGGAGGCAGGAAACATGTTTCCGCAGATGGGTGAGTCCCGAACCAGAGGACACAGCTTAAAAATAAGGGGTAGGCCATTTAGGACAGAGATGAGGAGAAACTTCTTCACCCAGAGAGTGGTGGCTGTGTGGGATGCTCTGGCCCAGAAGGCAGTGGAGGCTCAGTCTCTGGATTTGTTTAAGAAAGACTTGGATAGAGCTCTCAAGGATAGTGGAATCTCGCTTCTGGATCAGTGGTGATGGAAAAGCACAGCAGTTCAGGCAGCATCCAAGGAGCAGCGAAATCGACGTTTCAGGCAAAAGCCCTTCATCAGGATTCCTCATGAAGGCCTTTTGCCCGAAACGTCAATTTCGCTGCTCCTTGGATGCTGCCTGAACTGCTGTGCTCTTCCAGCACACTGATCCAGAATCTGGTTTTGATACTGATTGAGGATGATCAGCCACGATCACAATGAATGGTGGTGCAGGCTCGAAGGGCAGAATGGCCTACTCCTGCACCTACTGTCTATTGTCTTACTGGGAACTGAGCATGAGGCCAGCCTGGATTAAGCAGCTCCTGCTGCACAAGACAAGGACAGCTTTCCATCAAAAAGATCCATTTCCCTAAAATCGTGTCCCTCTTTGGACTGAGCCACCCATCCTGAGCTCCTCACCTCCTCCATCCCCCTGCCAATCTCCCATCAAATGTTGAGGAATGTGAGGCAGCTAAGGACACATCCACAATCCCTGCACCCTCTTCTTGTCTATTCCCTGTGGGAAAACTCATTTGACAAAGAGGATGGGAAGTTGCACTGGGCTGAATTATATATCAGTAAGCACATTAGGTACATGTTCCCTCTGCCTTGATATACTCTCATCATGCTCTGGGTTCGACCTGACCAAAGAAATAGAAGCAAGAGTAGACCATTCAGCCCGTCAAGTCTACACCACCATTCAATACAATCAAGTCTGAACTTCGGCTTCAACTCCACGTTCCCTCAATTACCGGAGGATTCCCTGACTCCCTTTATTTTGGAAGGTAGAAGTCCACATTCCAGGGCAATGGCTCTGAAGAAGGCCACTCGAGTCAAATGATACAATGGTTCAATCTCCGAGGAATTTTGCCTCTGATTTCACAGGCTGTCTCCCTGTTTAGGATGAGGGGATATTTGTGAGTGTAGCAGAATGTTCGAGCATGAGCGTGAAATCATGTGAAAGGGGAATAGAGTTGGGAAAGGGGATATTGTTGGGCGCCAGGAGCCATCTGTTGCAAAGGCAGGATATTAGCCTTGTCTAAAATTGAATGCATCCATTGTCACAATAATTGCAAAGCCTCAGCCACATGAGAGATAGTATCGCATTGATTAACGGTGGAATTCTTTAACCTGGGGGAGAAAGAACTTTCAGAAATTGCTCAGTGAAGAACAGCCTTAAGGCTATACTGCAGTTTGAAATGCCTCTTTATATAATCTTGCACTGCCAGAGGTGCCTGAAAGAGAACAGAATGTTGATTATTCTGCCAATGCATTGACAGAGTAACAATCCTGTCTTCAGGAAGCTCTGTACTGAGCTCCAAACACAATACAAACTGCAGAATCTTCATGGCATTCTGTACAAAGTGCTGCTGTTGTCATTGCTCAGCAGCATTGAGAATGAGCAGTGGAAAAAAGAAACAGAAAAGATTTTCTGTATGCAAGATTGCCTACATAATGGGTTCGTAACATTAATCTCAAATAACACCTCTCTTCAAAACCTTCACTCAGTCATGTTCCATATTCGAGATTCTGTGTGTAATGCCTTTTCAACATCAATCTTAAAACTGTTTCCACTTTTCTGTAAACACTAATGGCTATTGCTCTCATGATTTACCATCTGTTTGAAATTTATTGCCTCCACTACACAAACGTTGGTCGGTGTTTAATTTTATGTAGAGAAATAAAAAAACCCACAAGTCTTCTTCATTAAGGAGATGGATTGAAATGTAGGGGGTGGTGCAATTGAACATTACTGAATGGGTTACCTTTAGCCTCATTATAACTCTGAATTTTGTTCCAGGACCATTTATAAACACAGGCTAGCTAAAGGCAGGGGGTGATCCAGAGGAAGGCTAACATCTCCTCTTGATGAATGAGTCACTTTATGCTCTGGGGAGAGTAGAAACACTGGAATTGTGTACCACACTCACCGAGGGAAACAGTGACCTCAGCGTCTGCATAACACAATGTTTGATAAAAGCTATTAGCCATGTAAAGATCTGTCACATTGTCCAGGAGGTGGATACAAGAACATTCAAAGGTTGAGGCAGGAGGACGTCAGATAGTCCACAGATGGTCAGTTCCTTAGTAATAATCAGTTCTAAACATTGCCTCACTTTCACCCCTCTTCATGGGTTATATAGAGTCATTGAGATATAAGCATGGAAACAGACCCTTCAGTCCAACCCGTCCATGTCAACCAGATATCCCAACCTAACCTAGTCCCACCTCCAGTACCCAGCCCATATCCTTCTAAACCCTTCCTATTCATTTACCCATTCAAATGTCTTTTGAATGTTGCAATTGTACCAGCCTCCACCACATCCTCTGGCAGCTCATTCCATACATGCACTATCCTCTGTGTGAAAAAGTTGCCCCTGAGATCCCTTTTATATCTTTCCCCTCTCTTCCTAAACCTATGCCCTCCATTTCTGGACTCCCCAACCCCAGGGAAAATACTTTGTCTATTTATCCTATCCATGTTCCTCATGATTTTACAAACATCTATAAGGTCACCGTCAGCCTCCAATACTCCAGGGAAACAACCCCAGCCTATTCAGCCTCTCCCTACAGCTCAAACCCTTCAACCTTGGCAACATCCTTGTAAATCTTTTCTGAACCCTTTCAAGTTTCATAACATCCTTCCGATAGGAAGGAGACCAGAATTGCATGCAATATTCCAACAGTGGCCTAATCAATGTCCTGTATAGCTGCAACATGACCTCCCAACCCTTGTACTCAATACTCTAACCAAAAAAAGGAAAGCATACCAACCGCCTTCTTCACTATCCTATCTACCTGCAACTCTACTTTTAAGGAGCTATGAACCTGCACTCCAAGGTCTCTTTTTTCAGCAACACTCCCTAGGACCTTACCATTAAGTGTATAAGTCCTGGCCTGGTCTACATGTGACTCCAGACCCAATGCAATGTTACTGACCATTTGCTCACATCCTGTGAATGAATTAAGATAAATCAGTGACATTTAGGTATCTGTCAATCTCTACTTTAAGCGGGATCAATGACTGAGCTTCCACAGCTCACACAGGTAGAAAAATCAAAAGGTTCACAGCCCTAGTGATCTCAATGATTGTTACTAATTTTTATAGATAAGACCATAGAACATTAGACATAAAAGTAGAAATTAGGCCATTCAGCTTATTGGGTCTGCTCTGCCATTCAATCATAGCTGATACTTTTCTCAAACCAATTCTCTCGCTTTCTTCCCTTAATCCTTGATCCCCTTGATAATCGAGAACCTATCTATCCAACGTAAATGTACTCAATGACCTGGCCTCCACAGCCTTCTGTGGCAATGAATTCCAAAGATTCCCCACTCTCTGGCTGAAGAAGTTTCTCCTGATCTCCAGTCTAAAAGGTCCTCCCATTACTTTAAGGCTGTACCCTCGGGTCCTAGTCTCTCCTACGAATGGAAACATCTTCCCAACATCTACTCTGTCCAGGCCATTCAGTATTCTGTAAGTTTCAATTAGATCTCTCATCATCCTTAAATGTCCATCAAATATAGACACAGAGTCCTCATTTGTTCCTCATATTTTAAGGTTTTCATTCCTGTGACCATTCTCGTGAACCTGCTCCAGGGCCAATACATCCTTCCTGAGATATGAGACCCAAAACTGTGCACAATACTCCAAATGTGGTCTGACCAGAGCTTATAGACCCTCAGAAGTACATCCCTGCTCTTGACATAAATGACATCATTGCATTTGCCTCCCTAATTACTGACTTAACCTGCAAGTTCACCTTGAGAGAATCCTGGACGAGAACTCCCAAGTCTCTTTGCGTTTCAGACTTCTGAATTTTGACCCCATTTAGAAAACAGCCCGTGCCTCTATTCTTCTTACCCAAGTGCATGATCTTACATTTTCCCACGTTGTACACATCTGCCACTTCTTTGCCCACACACCTAACCTGTCCAACCCCTTCTGCAGCCTCCCCGTCTCCTCAATGATCCCCATCCCTCTACCTATCTTTGCATTCTATTCGGATGCATCAGTGAGTGGTACGGCAACTGCTCTTCTCAAGACAGTAAGAAATTACAGAGAGTTGTGAACACAGCCCAGTCCATCACAAAAACCAGCCTTCCATCTATTAGCTCCATCTACACTTAAGCAGCATAAGCAGCAAGTGACAAACAGAGCTAAGCGATCCCACAACCAATGGATCAGATCTAAGTTCTGCTGTTGTACCACATCCAGTCATAAATGATAGGGTAGATTAAACAACTCACTAGAGGTGAAGGCTTCACAAATATCCCCATTCTCAATAATGGAAGAGCCCAGTACATCAGTGTAACAGATAACGCTGAAGGCTTCACAGCAATCTTCAGCCAGAAATGCTGAGTGGATTATCCCATCTTGGCCTCCTCCAGTGGTCCCCAGCATTATAGATACCAGTCTTCAGCCAATTCAATTCACTCCATGCGATAGCAAGAAACTATTGGAAACACTGGACACTGCAAAGGCTGTGGGCCTGATAACATTCTGGCAACAGTACTGAAGTTGTGTGCTTCAGAAATTACCATTCTCCTAACCAAGGTGTTCTTGTACAATTACAACACTGGCATCTACTTGATAATATGGAAAATTGCACAAATATGTCCTGTACATAGCAGGACAAATCCAACCTAGTCAATTACGCCCAATCTATCTACTCTTGATCATCAGTAAAGTGATGGAAGATATCAATAACAGTGTTATCAAGCAGCACCTGCTCAGCAATAACCTGCTCAGTGAGGCCCAGTTTGGGTTCCACCAGGGTCACTCAGCTCCTGACCTCACTACAGCCTTGGTTCAAACATTGAAAAAAGAGCTAAATCCCAGAGGGGAAGTGAGAGTGACAGCCCTTGACATCTAGGCTGCATTCAATTCAGTATGGCATCAAGGAACACTAATAAAGCTGGAATCAATGTGTAAATGGGGACAAACTGTTCTCTGGTTAGAGTTGTACCTGACACATAGGAAGTTGGTTGTGTTTGGAGGTCAGTCACCTCAGCTCCAGGACATTTCTGTAGGAATTTCTCAGGGTAATGTCCTAGGCCCAACTATCTTCACCTGCTTCATCAATGACCTTCCCTCTACCATAAAGTCAGAAGTGGGGATATTTACTGATGACTGAACAATGTTCAGCACCATTTCTGACTCATCAGATACTGAAGCAGACCATGTTCAAATGCAACAGGATCTGGACAATATTCAGGCTTGGGCTGGCAGGTGGCGTGTACCATTCATGTCACACAAATGCCAGGCTATGACCATCTTCAGTAAGAGACAATCTAACCACTGCCCCATGACATTCAATAGTGTTATAATCATTGAATCCCCTATGATCAACATCCTGGGAGTTATCATTGATCAGAAACTCAACTGAACTCACTGCATAAACACAGTGGCTCCATGAGAAGGTCAGAAGGTTGGGAATACTGCAATGAGTAACATACATCCTGAAAGCACAAGTCAGGAGTGTGATGGAATACCCCCCTCTTGCCCCTGGATGGGTGCAGCTCCAAAACCACTCAAGAAGTCAACACCATCCAAGATAATGATTTGGAGATGCCGGTGTTGGACTGGGGTCTACAAAGTTAAAAATCACACAACACCAGATTATAGTCCAACAGGTTTAATTGGAAGCTCACTAGCTTTCGGAGTGTATCACCTGATGAAGGAGCGACGCTCCGAAAGCTAGTGTGCTTCCATCCAAGATAAAGCAGCCCACTTGATCGGCACCACAGCCACAAGCATTCACTCCCTCCACCACCTACGCTCAGTGTACTATCTACAAGATACACTTCAGAAATTCCTTCAACATCCTCAGACTGCACCTTTCAAACCCACAACCACTTCCATCTATAGGGACAAGGGCAGCAGATACATGGGGACACCACCGTCTTCAAGTTCCCCTCCAAACCAATCATCATCTTGACTTGGAACTAAATCACCGTTCCTTCACTGTCGCTGGGTCAATATCCCGGAATTCCCTCTCTATGGGCATTGTGGGTCAATCCACAGCAAGTGGACTACAGCGGTTCAAGAAGGCAGCTCACCCTCACCTTCTCAAGGGGCAACTTGCAGGCAATAAATGCTGACCCAGCCAGCATTGCCCATATCCCACAAGTGAAAAAATGTAAAATTTCCTCTTGGCTCAGGAAAGTAACCAACATAATCAAAGACCACTCCCACCCGGTTATACCCCTTCCACCCTCTTCCATTGGGCCGAAGATACAAAGGTTTGAAAACATGTGCCAACAACTTCAAGAAAGCTTCTTACCCGCTATTATGAACAGACCTTTCATATCTTCGAGTTGATCTTTCTCTGCACCTTCTCTGTAGCTGTAACACTATATTCTACATTCTGTCCTTTTACCCTGATGTACTTGTGTAGGGATTGATTTGTCTGGTTAGCAAACAAAACAATACTTTCACTGTATCTCGGTACGTGACAATAATAAATCGAAGCAAATCAAATCAAATCAAACCCGTCAGTAAAACATTTCTACGCATCTTAGTCTGAAGCAGTTTCCTCCTAATTATTTCTCTTGATTCTAGACTCTCCAACCACGGGAAATATCTTACCTTCATCTACCTCTTTCTCAACCTTCAGGCAATTTGAAGTTTTTAATGAGATCATCTCCCAATCTTCAAAACTCAAGAGAATACAGGCTCAGTTATAGAGTCATAGAGTCATACAGCACAGAAACAGCCTAACCAGTCAATACCGACCATAATCCCAAACTAAACTAGCGCCAGCTGCCTGCTCCTTGGCTCATATCCCTCCAAACCTTTCCTGTTTGTGATCTTATCCAAATGCCTTTTAAACGTTGTGATTGTACCCAATTCCACCATGTTCTCTCTTCCTTACACAGTGCTGCTATCCTGGGGTCAAGTCTGATGATCTAAACAAAGAACTGCAGATGCTGGAAATCTGAAACAAAAAAAACTACAAAACTTGCTGGGGAAAGTGAGCAGGTCTGGCAGCATTGGCGGAGAGAAAGCAGAGTTAATGTTTCGGGTCCAATGAGGCTTCTTCCAAAACCCTTCTGGTGAATGTTTGTTATACCTATTATTTTTACTCTTCATGAGAAGAGGCTTATGTGGTTGGCAAGTGGACTCTGATTGATAGAAGCATTGTCATTGGGAATGCACATGTTAGATAATGACTGACAGTTAACTGTCTTGCTTTGTTTAAATTTAAACCAGGCAGGTTGACTGTGATGGGTTAAGGCATGGTCCTGAGAAATGAGTTGCTGAGTTAACACAAACACATTGCGTGTACACATTCATTCTACTGGCAAAGACAGAACCCTGATGAACTATGTATATGTATATGTGTGTATATATATATATATATATATATATATATATAAATAAAAAAGTCCACTCGTCAACTACTCAGCAGGCACTTTTTATACTTCACTTTGTATTGGCATTTGTTATGAATGTCCTAATGATAGCATGAGAAAAAAAGATTCTCCCATCCCCAAATGCATCTTCAACTGGGGGTCAGGGTTAGCCACATTGCTGTGGCTCTGGAGTCATGTAGGTCAGTCTGGGTAAGATTGGTAGATTTCCTTCTTTAAAGATAATTGGGAAAGTATGAGTTCTTTTATCTCTGACAATTGATGATGTAGTCATCCTTACTGAGACAAGAATTCAGATCCACACTTTTATAGAGTCATAGAAATGTACAGCACAGAAACAGACCTTTTAGTCCACTTTGTCCATGTCTACCAAATGCTCTAAATTTATCTAGTCTCATTTGCCAGCATTTGGCCCATATCGCTCTAAACCTTTCCTACTCATGTTCCCATCCAGATGCCTTTTAAATGTTGTAATTGTACCAGCCTTCACCAGCACCTCTGGCAGCTCATTCCATACATGCATCACCCTTTGCGTGAAAACGTTGCCCCTTAGATCCCTTTTAAACCTTTCCATTCTCACTCTAAATCTATGCCCTCTAGTTTTGGACTCCCTTATCCCGGGGAAAAGACCTTGACTATTCACCCTATCCATGCCCCTCAAGATTGTATAAACTTATGTAAGGTCACACCTCAATCTCCGATGCTCCGGGGAAAATAGCCCCAGCATATTCAGCCTCTCCCTATTGCTTAAATCCTCCAAATCTGGCAACATCCCTCAGTGGAAGATATATAGGGCGGCAGGGTGGCACAGTGGTTAGCACTGCTGCCTCACAGCGCCAGAGACCCGGGTTCAATTCCCGACTCAGGGACTGACTGTGTGGAGTTTGCACATTCTACCCGTGTCTGCGTGGGTTTCCTCCGGGTGCTCCGGTTTCCTCCCACAGTCCAAAGATGTGCAGGTCAAGTGAATTGGCCATGCTAAATTGCCTGTAGTGTTAGGTAAAGGGGTAAAGGGGTAAATGTAGGGGAATGGGTGAGTTGTGCTTCGGCGGGTCGGTGTGGACCTTGTTGGGCTGAAGGGCCTGTTTCCACACTGTAAGTAATCTAATCATAAATAAGCTCAGAATAAAGGGATGTGGACCGTGAAGAGGAAAAGGAATTTTAGTTTCAAAAGATGTCATGTGTCAACACAGGCTGAAGAGCCTGTTCCTGTGCTGTAAAGTTGTTTGCTTTTTTTTTAAAATCCTGGAAATTCTGAGGTGGAAATTCCATCTCCCAACTGAGATAATTTGCCCATCAATGTTATCAAGGAATCATAGGGTCGTACAGCTTGGCAAAAGCACCTTTAGTCCAACCACCCACACCGGGATTTCCTTCCACAATCTAAAAGATGTGCAAGTTAGGGTGAATTGGCCATGTTAAATTGCCCGTAGTGTTCAGGGATGTGTAGGTTAGGTCCATTAGGCAGGGGTAAATATAGGATAATAGGATTGGGGAGTGGTTATGGGTGGTTTACTCTTTGGAGGGTTGATGTGGACTTAGTGGGCCGAAGGGGCCTGTTTCCACACTGTAGGGATTCTAAATCTAAATCAGTCCATGCTGACCATGATCCCAAATTAATCTAGCCCCACCTACCTGCTCCTGGCCCATATTCTTCCAAACTTTTCCTATTCATGTATCTATCCAAATGTCTTTTAAATGTTGTAATTGTACCCACATCCACCACTTCCTCAGAATGCTCATTCCTCATGGGAACCACTCTCTGCAAAAAACTTGTCGCTTCTGTCTTTTTTAAACCTCTCTCCTCTCACCTTAAGAAGTGTTCCCAGTCTTGAAACTGCCCAGAAAAAAGCAGAATTAGGCCATTCAGTCCCTCAAATGAAAGCAAAACACAGCTGGAAATCCAAAACAAACACAGAGCAACTCAGCAGGACTGGTGGTATCTGTGGGGAGAGAAAAACAGAGAACAGTCTCTGAAGAGGAGTCGCACTGGACTTGAAAGGTTAACTCTGTCTCTGTGTACGTGGATGCTGCTAGACCTGCTGAGTCTCCCCGTGTCCTCTGTGTCCATTCAGCTCCTCAAGCCCCCATCATTCGATCAGATCATGAGGCATTTCTTCGTGTTATGAATGTCATTTGCCCATCCACCCTTTTAGCCCTCGATTCCTCTGCCTAAAACATTCGATGACCACCAACTTCTGAGGCAGAAAGTTCCAAATTCTCGTGACACTCAGAGAAAACAATTCCCTGAATCTTTGTCATAGAGTCATAGAGTCATAGAGACGTACAGCATGGAAACAGACCCTTCGCTCCAACCTGTCCATGCCGACCAGATATCCCAACCCAATCTAGTCTCACCTGTCAGCACCCAGCCCATATCCCTCCAAACCCTTCCTATTCATATACCTATCCAAATGCCTCTTAAATGTTGCAATTGTACCAGCCGCCACCACATCCTCTGGCAGCTCATTCCATACCCCTTAGGTCTCTTTTATATCTTTCCCCTCTCACCCTAAACCTATGCCCTCTAGTTCTGGACAACCCGACCCCAGGGAAATGACTTTGTGTATTTATCCTATCCATGCCCCTTATAATTTTGTAAACCTCTATAAGGTCACCCCTCAGCCTCCGACATGCCAGGGAAAACAGCCCCAGCCTGTTCAGCCTCTCCCTGTAGCTCAGATCCTCCAATCCTGGCAACATCCTTGTAAATCTTTTCTGAACTCTTTCAAATTTCACAACATATTTCCGATAGGAAGGAGACCAGAATTGCATGCAATATTCCAACAGTGGCCTAACCAATGTCCTGTACAACTGCAAATGACCTCCCAACTTCTGTACTCAACACTCTGACCAATAAAGGAAAGCATACCAAACGCCTTCTTCACTATCCTATCTACCTGTCCTGAAAGGGTACATCTTCTAAGGTCATGAAGAAGGGACCAACTCAAATTCAACATTAGCTCTGGGATGAAAAAATCTATCCTATAGTCTGCAGCAGCATCAAAACCAGTCAGGACAATTCATTGATTTAAATCCAAATAACATCATTAAGTAGATTTATTACACTGGCAATTTTGCCTGAATACAACTTGTAAGACTCCAAAATAAATCAAAACTGTTGTGTTTTCTCAGATTTGTCTTTTCTATTAAATACATTTCTTTTTTGGGAATTAATGAGGATTAGAGGACTTATTTATGGGAACCTTAGCTCGGTTTTTAAATCTCCTTCTTATTTTTTTCTTGCTGTGTTGATGGCGAAATGCTTTTAATGGTTTTAGACATAATGTAGGAACAGGAGTAGGTCATTCAGCCCCTCGAGTCTGTTCCACCATTTAATGAGTCCTTAGCTCGGTGGATTAGCCATGGGAAATGCAGGGTTACAGGGAGAGGGTAGGGGGTGGACCTAGGTGAGATGCTCTTCAGAGAGCCGATATGGACTCAATGGGCTGAATGGTCTGCTTCCACACTGGAGGGATTCTATGATTCTGTGTGACCTCACTCCATGTACCTTCTTTTGGCCCACATCTCTCAATATCTTTGCTTATCAAAGATGTATCTCTCATGGATTTAAAGCTAACAATAAGTCCAGCACCCAACCATCCCATTGTATAAAGAAGTGCTTCTTAACATCTTCCCTGAATGGTTTCGTCCTAATTCTCAGATTATGCCTTTAGTTTGAGAAATATCAGAAACAAATATAAAATCACACAACACCAGGTTATAGTCCAACAGGTTTAATTGGAAGCACACTAGCTTTCGGAGCGACGCTCCTTCATCAGGTGATTGTGGATGAAGGAGCGTCGCTCCAAAAGCTAGTGTGCTTCCAATTAAACCTGTTGGACTATAACCCGGTGTTGTGTGATTTTTAACTTTGTACACCCCAGTCCAACACCGGCATCTCCAAATCCTGAAACAAATAGGCTTTGCAGCAGGAAAAGATTGACGAGTTGGTTCCACAGATCAGTACCATGGCAAATTCCTTGGGGAAGTTGAGGCTATCTGGATAAGGGAAAGTAGAGGGCCAATTCAATAGAGGCCTAAAAAACCACAACAGATCTAGGTTGAGTGGAGAGGGTTGAGCTCCGAAGGGCACAGATTTAAGCAAGGTGCTAGAGTACTGATAATGCCACTGGACTCTTAATCCAGAATGGCAGACTAATATTCTGGAGACACGGGTTTTGAACCCCACCTTGGCAGATGGTGAAACTTGAATTAAACTTTTCAAAATCTGAAATGGGAATGAGCTGAAAGATGGAACCATAACCATTGCCCACGTGTGACTCCAGTCCCACAACAGTGCTGTTGATTCTTAATCTCCCCCTGAATGAATGACTTATTAGGACATTTCAGAGGGCAGAAAAGGATCAACTACATTGTTGTGCATATGTTTCTTCTAAATCAGCATGGTGGCTAGGGGCAGCAAGGTGGCTCAGTGGTTAGCACTGCTGCCTCACTGTACCAAGGACCCGGGTTCAATTCCAGCCTCGGGAGACTGTCTGTATGGAGTTTTCACAATCTCCCATGTCTGTGTGGGTTTCCTCCCACAGTCTAAGGATGTGCAGGTTAGGTGAATTGGCCATACTAAATTGCCCATAATGTCCAGGGATTTGCACTTTAGGTGGATTGGCCATGGGTCTGGGTGGGATGCTTTCGAAGGACCAGTTGGGCCAAATGGTCCATTTCCACACTGTAGGGATTATATGATCTAATTCACTTGGGGAAATTGGAAGATCCCTCCAGGTCATACACTGTTCTGACTTAGAAATACATCATCATTCCTTCAGTGTCACTATGTCAAAATCCTGGAACTCACACCCTAATGGCATTATGCGGGTATTTACATTACCTGGATGGAACATTTTAAGAAGGCAGCTGGCAAACTGCTTTGTGCTAGTGACCTCGGTATGGGTGCAGAGTTTAACTTCAGGGCCTATGGCCAGCTCTGGTTGGAGGATAGTCTCGGTATGATTAGATTAGATTCCCTACAGTGTGGAATCAGGCTGTTCGGCCCAACAAGTCCACACTGACCTTCCGAAGAGCAATCCACCCAGACCTACTCCCTTAAGTTCACTCCTGCCTAATGCACCTAACACTACGGGCAATTTAGCGTGGCCAATTCACCTGACCTGCACATCTTTGGACTGTGGGAGGTAACCGGAGCACCCGGAGGAAACCCACGCAGACACGGGGAGAATGTGCAAACTCTACACAGACAGTTGCCCGAGGGAAGGGTTGACAAGGTCTCTGGCACTGTGAGGCAGCAGTGCTAACCATTGTGCCACCATGCCTGACAATGCCCCATAATGCTCCAGCCAAACTCATGTTCTTGGGTAACAGGGTTACTTGAAGAAAAGGCTGAAGCTTGTTCAACAATCTGAACATAAAAGTTGACATTCCTGATGCCTGAAATGTCAATTCTTCTGCTCCTTGGATGCTGCCTGATCTGCTGTGATTTTCCAGTGCCAAACTTTTCAACTCTGACTCACCAGCATCTGCAGTCCTCACTTTCTCCCTGAACGTAAAAGCTGACTGGCGAATCGGTGACTTTTACCGCAATGCAAAAGGCACGTCTGAAAACTTAGGTAAAATTTCACCAGCAACTGAAGAAAGGTGCTGTTGGAACATGCTGATGCTGGGGGTTGTCAGTCATGTTTCCTGTGCTGAATTCACTGCCACAGGACTGAGGCTTAAATATGTAAAATTACCTGTAACTGACAGCTAAGGGAATGTCTCCAAGGAATACAGGGAGCTCGGCGATCACACCTAGGGTTATAACCATTGATGAAATAATAGGAACTTAAAAATCATAAATAAAAAATAATGACTGCCCGGGTAAAGTGTTGAAATGCATCTGCAGCCGTTTCAATCCCAGTCATAACTCAACATTCCAATCATTAGCTGAGACCACCACTTAATCCGAGAGGCAGTTTCCCTTCGGTCAGAAACAATGTGTTTCCTCTTATGGCTGTGTGACTTTGTCTTTGGTATTAATGAATAGCAATGACTGTTTATGAAGAGCCTTCAACACTCTTGGAACAAGTGGCTCAGGAGCTATCAATGGAATGCAGGTTCAAAATTATTCCCAGCCGCTTCCTGCAGATCCGCTCCCCTTCGACTGAAAGCTTTCATTCATACTTTGTGCTGTGCCCCATCGTTATTTCCCGCATGTGTCCATTCGCCATCCATCGGATAATAGATGTGACTGGAGATGGCAACAACAACCTGAAATTGCATTGATATAACACCTTCAACATAGAATTTAGCATCCCAATGTGCTTAACGTAGAGGCGTAAGGGCTAAAAGACTGACAAGCCTAAGAAGGAGGCATGCGGGCACAAGAAATGATTTTACACAAATTGTAAGACATAGGAGCAGAAGCAAGCCATTCAGCCCATCATGTCTGCTTTGCCATTTAATGAGATCATGACCGACCTCATAAGTATCACTTTCCTTGATTCTGTTGCTGATCAAACACCTGTCCATCTCAGCCTTGCATATGTTTAATGAAGTCACTGTGACATCCCTCTGAGGTAAAGAACTCCATGGATTCACAGTCTCTAAGAGAAGGAACAGGGATCCGATTGCAGCATCAACTCTATTGTCCTGCTTGTCCACCATATTCCTTGTGTTTCTTGTCAATCAAATATCTATCTAATGCAGCCTTTAAAATAAATGCAAATCAAAACTGAGTGTGCAACAGAAGCTCAGCCAAGTATCTGTGGAGAGAGAGAAAGGTAATGTTTCACGTTCAATATTATGTTCTCAACTGATGATATCACTGGACATGTCAGGTGCCAAACAGAAATCTGGCTGATAGACCATATTTTCTGTTGTTTTCATTCAATATAGGAAGATAGAAGATAGGAGCAGGAGGAGGCCATTCGGCCCTTTGAGCCTGCTCTGCTATTCATCATGATCATGGCTGATTATCCAACTCAGTAGAGTAGCCTAATCCTGTTTTCTTTCCATAACCTTTGATCCCATTTGCCCCAAATGCTATATCTCACCACCTCTTGAATACTTTCAATGTTTTGGCATCAACTCCTTCCTGTGGTAATGAATTCCACAAGCTCACCGCTCTCTGGGTGGAGAAATGTCTCCTCAACTCCGTCCTAAATGGCCTACCTCAAATCCTCAGACTGAAACTCTGGTTCTGGAGACACGCACCATTGTGAACATCCTCCCTGCATCCACCCTGTCGAGTCCTGTTAGAATTTTATACGGCTCTGTGAGATACCCTCTCATTCATCTGAACTCCAGTGAAAACAATCCTAACCTCGTCATTCTCTCCTCATATGTTAGTCCCACCATCCCCGGGAACAGCCTGGGAAACCCTCGCTGCACTCCCTCGAGTGCCATCATTCCCACCAGTGTTACAGTATTCACATACCAGAGAGAATTCTTTTCTCTTTCACATCCATGGGATCGACTTAACTCGTACTTTCAATTCCTGATTTTAAGTGTTTGGGAGGTTAATTAATTCCTTAATTAGTTACACAGCTGAGCTTAGACTTTCTCAACTTTGAATAACAGCTTCAGGGTTCTAACCAAGCACTTCTGATCAGGAACTTTCAATCTTCTTGTTTGCACTGAAAAAGTTTGATTCCTAGAATTTTGAAAGGTTTCAGAAATTTGACACACGGACACTACTTCTCTTTGTGAAGTTAAAAATCACACAACCCCAGGTTATAGTCCAACAGGTTTAATTGGAAGCACACTAGCTTTCAGAGTGACGCTCCTTCATCAGGTGGTAGTGGAGGGCTCAATCCTAACACAGAATTTATAGCAAAAATTTACAGTGTGATGTAACTGAAATTATACATTGAAAAATTGATTGTCTGTTAAGCCTTTCATCTGTTAGAATACTGTGATAGTTTCACTTCTTTCATGTGTAAATCACAAAACCCTTTGTTTAAAAAGTTGCATTCTCGGGTTAGATGTTAACATTGGTGATAGTTAGACAATATGTTGAAGGTGTTAGCCCCCTGTGTTCTCTGTCTATGCTATGATATTTCGATTGATTCTAATCTAAAAAGTGAGATAATGGAGTTTTACATAAATTCATGCAGTTTTTGAGCTCAGAGTTCTACATGAATGTATGCAGTTTTTGAGCAAAGTGCAATGTAACTCTGCAAGTACAAATTCACCACACAAAATATATGTGTGCATGTGGGTCTTTGTCTGTGTGTGTGTGTGTGTCTGTCTGGGGTGGGGGTTGTGTGAGAAAGTGTGTGTGTGTAGTGAGTGCAGAGTGTCTTAAGTCTGTGAGGGGGTGCATGTGTGATACACACACACACACACACAGATATTCCTA
>NC_057720.1:5936486-5961915 GCF_004010195.1 Chiloscyllium plagiosum
ATGTCCTGGACCACTGAAGTGTTCCCCAACTGGGAGGGAACCCTCCTGTCTGTTGATTGTTGTGCGGTGCCTATTCATCCGTTGTCGTAGCCTTTGCTCAGTTTCCCCAATGTACGATGCCTCCGGGCATCCTTGCCTGCAACGTATAACATAGACAACATTGGTTGAGTCACATGAGTACCTGCCATGTACACGGTGGGAGGTGTTCCCACGCCTAATAGTGGTATCTATGTCCACAATCTGACACGTCTTGCAGCGTCCACCTTGACAGGGTTGTATGGAGTTGTCCTGAGAGCCGGGCAGTGAACAATGATCTGTTTGAGGTTTGGCGGTTGTTTAAAGGCAAGTAGTGGAGGTGTGGGGAAGGTCTTGGTGAGGTGCTCATCCTCATTGATAATGTGTTGCAGGTCACGAAGAACATGGCGTAATTTTTGAAAATTGGGGAAAAGGATTGAGCTGTTAGATCCTGCTGCTGAGAGGATCATCACAACAAGTTTTGTGAGTGGAAGGTACTGCATCAGAATTCAGTTTATGTTTTTTACAAAATAGGTATTTGTTCTTGCTCTTTAGCCCTAAAACGAGGTTTCAATACAGATCTGGGTATTCCTTGACACCAACCCTCCAACTTATGACAATTAATTTACCAACTTCTGGGGTTTTACAATAACGCCCAACCTACGACAATAAGCCATCGATTGATGATATTTCACACAAGTGTTAACTTCTGGTAAAGTATTCTCCTCTTAATTATCTCACCGAGCAAGTTCTCCAGGCAAGTTATCTCAGACAAATCCTATTTCCTGGCATATGCGGAGGATGTGAGAAGTGTCCTATGTTTATATCTTTTCTGGGATAGCCTTTGCAACATTCAGCCGAAGTCTATGTATCTGTATTTGCACAGCAAATAACAACATGTTTTCTCTCAACTTGTCTACAACAACCCAACCTTAGACTGTACTTTCTATTTACAAATCTGGAGCTCAGGTCTAGCCAATCGAATATCCCAGTTTTGGCTTTTGTTTACTGCTAGTGCTAAATTCACTGGGGCCGAAATGTACAAAGAAAAGCAAAGCATTGTGGATGCTGGAGATCTGAAATAAAGCAGAGAAGACTGGAGAAACTCAACAGGTCTGGCAGAGTCTGCAGAGACAGAGAAACAGAGTTAAGAATTTGAGTTCAATGACATCCGGTGGATGAGAGGAATGTCGGATCAGCCATGATCCTATTGAATGGCGGAACAGGTTGAGGGGCTAAATGGCCTACTCCTGTGCCAATGTTTTTATACACACTTCTTTGGAACTGCATGAAGCTGGAAAATAGTGATTTTTTTACATTGTTGACAAAGGGGGATGGGGGATGTGGAACAGGTGATGGGGATACTTTAGGCAAAGGACAATGCAAGCGTTAATGGTGGTAAAGGAGGGATTTAACACAAATAGGTAATAACAGTCGTTGTAAAAAATTGGAGGTAGGTTGGCTTTGCTGAGGGCAAACTCACGTAAACAAGAGAGTGGGGAGAAGAGGGTGTAATCAAACTTGGAGGACAGTGTTCTTGCTTCAAAGTAGTTGAGCTCAATGCTGACTCCCTGAGACCATGAAGCAGAAGATGAGCTGCTGTTCCTCCAGTTTGTTTGGAGCCTCGTTTGTGTCAGGCTTAGGGCAGAAATGTTAACATGACAATAAGCTGCATTTTAAACTGGCCAGTAACTGGATGGAAATAGAGAACTGCAGGTGTTGGAGATCTGAAACAAAGCAGAAATAGCTGGAGAAACTCAGCAGGTCTGGCAGCATTAGTGGAGAAAAAACTGGAATTAACATCTCGGGTCTGTTGACTCGACGGGTGGCATGTAGATTCAGTGGTTAGCGCTGTGACCTCACAGTGCCAGGGACCCCAGTTCGATTCCACCCTCGAGCAACAGTCTGTGTGGAGTTTGCACATTCTCCCCGTGTCCGCATGGGTTAGCTCCGGTTTCCTCCCACAGGCCATGCTATAGTGTGCAGGATAGGTGTGTTAACCATGGGGAATGCAGAGTTACAGGGAGGATGTTGTAGTCTGGGGTGAGATGTTCTTCGGACGGTCAGTGCAGATTGGGTTGGCTGAATGGCCTGCATCCAAATGGTAGGGATTCTGTGACAATTCATCCAAACTGTTTTTGCAGGTTAAGAAAGCGAAGGAGGAGGAGATTAAGAGTGAGTGCTGAAGTTTCTGTGACTGCATGGAATGGTGCGGTGGGCTGGATGAGGGTGGAACTGGGGAGAGGTGTGGTGGCAAGGAATCGTTAGGAGCAGGTGTGGACCAGAGTGTCATGGAGGGAACTGTTCATGCAGGAATACTGACAAGGGAGGAGAGGGGAAGATATGCTCAGTGGTGGCCCTCACTACAAGTGGCATTTGATGATTCTCTGACCGCAGAGGCAAGTGTAGGTTGGAAAGTGAGGACAAGAGGGAGTCCTAACATTGTTTCGGAAGGGTGAGGAGAGGGCAAGGATGCAAGAATAAGTTAGATATAGCTGTCAATGAAGATGGGGGGAGTCCTTAGTGAAGTAAAAAGGAGGTTGTGTCAGAGGCATCCCTGACATTGGAACAAATGCAACAGAGACGGAAAAATGGGGGAAAGGAATAGATCCACGGTGGCACAGTGGTTAGCACTGCAGCTTCACAGCGCCAGGGACCCAGGTTCAATTCCCGCCTCAGGCAACTGTCTGTGTGGAGTTTGCATGTTCTCCCCGTGGGTTTCCTCCGGGTGCTCTGGTTTCCTCCCACAGTCCAAAAATGTGCAAGTTAGGTGAATTGGCCATGCTAAATTGCCCGTAGTGTTAGGTGCAGAGGGGATTGGGTCTGGGTGCGTTGCTCTTCAGAGGGTCAGTGTGGACTTGCTGGGCTGAAGGGCCTGTTTCCACAGTGTAAGTAATCTAATCTAACACCTGCAGAGAGTGGGTTGTGAGAAAATGTATAAACATTTCCCAGTTATAACGACACATTCCTTCTTAATGATGCAGTGTAGTACTTTGGCACATGAAAGAGATGCCAGATTATAGACTTCTTAACAACATCCCAATAATGCATACAATTAAGACTTTTCATCACTTAGCTTCTGAGGAGTATAATTCAATAACTTAAGCCTTATTAATCACATAAATGTGTCAACAAGGTGAAGTCTAACAATTTGGTAATCCAAAGCAGAGCTTCAGAAAGAATGTTCTAACAGTGCAGACACATTGGAAATTCAACGGCTGGATGTGCATGTAACTATGGTATCTCAAAGTGGCAGGAAAATTCAGGAAATAGAAATAGGAATGAACAGTCAGCTGACTGGAAAAGTAACTGGATTAATTGGGACTATATTCTCTAGAGTTTAGAAGAAGGAAGATCTCATAGAAACCTACAAGGTTTCTGGACTGAGGAGTGGACACGATAAATGCAGGATATTCCTGATGACCATGGAATCCAGAACCAGGGGGGGTCACAGTCTAAGGATACAGCATAGGCCAGTTAGGACTGAGATGAGAAGAAATGTCTTCACCCAGAGAGTCGTGAGCCTGTGGAATTCTCTGCCAGAGAAATTGTTTGGGGCCAGAACAACTAGGGCATGGCCTTCGAGCACGGTTTATAGGAGAATGAAGATGAGGAGATACTTCTTCAGCCAGAGAGTGGTGAATATTTGGAACTCATTGCCACAGAAGGCCGTGGAGGCCAGGTCATTGAGAGTATTTAAAACAGAGATAGATAGGTTCTTGATTGTTAAGAGGATCAAAGATTACAGGGAGAAGGTAGGAGAATGGTGTTGAGAAACATATCAGCTATGATTGAATAGTATAGCAGACTCGATGGGCCGAATGGCCTAATTTCTGCTCCTAGGTCTTATGGTCTAAAACATTGAGTGTTTTCAAAAAAGAGTTGGATATAGTTCTTAGGGCTAAAGGGATCAAAGGGTACAGGGAGAAAGGTATTGAGTTGGATGATCAGCCAATGAATGGTGGAACAGACTCAAAAGGCAGAATGGCCTACTTCTGTGCTGATTTTCTTTGTTTCTGTGAAGCCCACTCCACCATTCCACACAACCATGACTGTTGTTGGGTTTCAACTCCACTTTCCTGTACACTCCCCATATCCTATCCATGAGAGACCAACATCTCATGTTTGTATGCATTCAGCAATGGAGCATCCATAGCCCTCATAGGTCGATTCTAAAGATTCACAATGTTTTGAATGTCATAACTTCTCCTCATCTCCATCCTCAATAATCAGCCTTTATCCAGACTCTGCACCTCAATGTCTTAAATTCCTTGATTCATGCAAACTATTTCCAGGTGTCTATAGTGTCAAAGCCTTTTGGAATGTTGTGATTTTGTTGAGATTGTCTCCCACTCTCCCAAACTGCAGAGGATAGAGGGCATATTTACTCAGTCTCTCACAGAGGGCAAGCCCCTCAAGCCAAAGACCCATTTAGTCAATCTTCACTGCACCTCTACAAATATGTGTACATCATTCCTTAAATATGGAAACCAAAACTGCGCACATTATTCCAGTTGTGGTCTCACCCAAGCCCTGTACAATTAAATAATTCTTTACGCCTGTAGTTTAACTCCCTTGTTCATAAGACAAAAGTGCAGTTGCCTTCCTAATTGCTCACTGTGCCTCCATTCCAATGTTGAGAGAAGGTCATGAGACGGATTGTCAACATCAGCTGGGAAGGCAGATGTGTTGCCATCGGCCTCCCTCAAGCAGCCAATAGCAACAGTGTCAAGACCATGACCATCTGAGACCAGCTCTACTGGGCTGGCCACCTGCTGGGCTGAGGATGCTTGGCTTCCCACTGCCAAAGCAATTCATCTTCACCCAGCTCAAGGAAGGCACTCGATCGAGAGGAGAACCAAGGAAAGACTCAAAGACTTCCTAAAGGCATCCGTCAAGAAATGCAACATAGATATTAACGCATGAGAGACCCTCATTCAGAAAAGACCTGTATGAAGGGACACAATTCTTCAAGAGCATCCGTCAGCAAGAGAAAGTACGTCAAGGTCAAGGACCAATTCCATCTCCTCGAAACGTCCACTAAGTGTGTGTTTGGCAATGAGATTCTAGGATTGGGCTCATCACCTACAGAACCCATAAGCAGCGACACGGAATTTCCTCAGTGGACATTAGTGAGTGAGTGTCACTGTCCATTAATGTCCTGAGTGCCTCATACAAGCAGAGTTCAGTGTCTTCGATCATCAACATTTACATCACCATTTTTTAATAAGTGGATTCTGCTTCTCTATTCTTACAAGGTGCAGATTGAGGGCTGCACGATGTAACTCCAGTCCTGCCCACTGTTCTCCACAGCTCCTGCCGTGGTCTGTTTTGCAACTCTGCATTTCAATCCCCTTGTCATTTTGATGATCAACTATGTTTATTGCACTCACTGCACACAACATTCATCAAGCAAGGCCCACAAGGGGCTAGTACTCCCTGCTGTAATCTAGTTATGAAGCAGATTTACCAGAATGGTGAATATACAATAACATCATCATTGTCTGCAGACAGAATGCAAGCAAGGCTCCTCAGTGCTTCCTGACAACTTTGGAAAGGATTTTACAAATGGTGTTCATAAAGATACACATTTGGTGTCATACTGCTCATCTCTTTCTTATTCTGCTGAGGTGTTGATTTGAAATTATTGAAAAAAAATGCACTATGCATCTGACTGGGTTGTCAGTGAACACTCAAATAGAAACAAAAGTAGTCCACTTGGCCCCTCGGGCCTGTCCTCATTCAACATGATCATTACTGATCTGATTTTAACCTCAGTTCAACCTTCCTACATGTCCCTGATAATCTTCCAACCCCATGGCCACCGTGAATCAACCTCCCTCTTCCTTCAAACAAGTTAATTATTCTGCCTCCACTGCCTTTTGTGGAAAGAATTTCCAAAACGTAGGCAACTTCTGGAAAACTTTGTGGTCGCCTATTCTCGCCTCATCATTGTTCCTGGAACAATTTACCACTTAGCAGATATCCAATGAAAGACCAGAACCCCTTACGCCCAGATCCTCTTTAAAAGGCTGCTGTGTACCTGGGCAAGTGTTGGCAAACTGATATTGCCCCTAAATGACAGTGCAATTGCACAGCAGCCACAATGTCAATGACACAGAGCCATCAGGGTCGGAATTCCCTCTCATATACAACCATGTTCTTTTATGTTAAAGGGTTAAAATACCAGGCCACACAGTTTCCTGTCATTAGCTACATCACATCTAAACACCCTCTGCAAGTCATTGTCACTTAGTGCCCAGTGTAGACCTGCATCTTGTCATTGAGGAGAAAGTGAGGTCTGCAGATGCTGGAGATCAGAGCTGGAAATGTGTTGCTGGAAAAGCGCAGCAGGTCAGGCAGCACCCAAGGAACAGGAGAATCGACGTTTCGGGCATAAGCCCTTCTTCAGGAATGAGGAAAGTGTGTCCAGCAGGCTAAGATAAGAGGAGGGACTTGGGGGAGGGGCGTTGGAAATGCAGACCACAACAACACGACGGTTGGAGGAAGAGCGCCTCATCTTCCGCCTAGGAACCCTCCAACCACAAGGGATGAACTCGGATTTCACCAGTTTCCTCATTTCCCCTCCCCCCACCTTGTCTCAGTCAAATCCATCAAACTCAGCACCGCCTTCCTAACCTGCAATCTTCTTCCTGACCTCTCCGCCCCCACCCCAGTCTGACCTATCACCCTCACCTTGACCTCTTTCCACCTATCGCATTTCTCACGCCCCTCCCCCAAGTCCCTCCTCCCTACCTTTTATCTTAGCCTGCTGGGCACACCTTCCTCATTCCTGAAGAAGGGCTTATGCCCGAAACGTCGATTCTCCTGTTTCCTGGATGCTGCCTGACCTGCTGCGCTGTTCCAGCAACACATTTTCAGCTCTGCATCTTGTCATTGTCTAACAGAGGAAACATCACATACCAGGAAGCAGTCAGACAATTCCAAACCCTCCCAGGATGGCATTAATCACAAATCCTCTAAGCAATTATGACTCGCTTGCCTTCATTCTTCAGACCATTGAGAATAGCAGTCGGGATGTCATATTGTGGTTATACAGGACGTTGGTGAGGCCACTTCTGGAGTACTGTGTACAGTTCTGGTCGCCCTGTTGCAGGAAGATATTACTAAATTGGAGAGGGCTCAGAAAAGATTTACCATCACGTTACCAGGACTGGAGGGTTTGAGTGATAATGAAAGGCTGGGATGTTTCTCACTGGAGTGTAGGATATTGAGGGGTAACCTTATTGAGGTTTAGAAAACCATGAAGGACATAGATAAGGTGAAGAGCGATGGTCCTTTCCATAGATTGGTCAAGTTCAAAACTAGATGGCATAATTTTAAGGTGGGAGGAGAAAGATTTAGGAGGAACCCGAGGGATGACTTTTACACATAGAAAATGGTTCACATGTGGAATGAACTGCCGATGAGGTGGTAGATCCAGGTACAGTTCCAACATTTACAAGATATTTGGACTTAGAGGTGCCAGTATTGGACTGGGTGGACAAGGTTAAAAAGCACATGACACCGGATTATATTTATTTGGAAGCTAAGCTAAGGAAAGCTAAGACATTCGGAGAGGTACCTGGATAGGAAAGATTTAGAGACATAGGCCAGGTGCAGGCAAGTGGTTTTGGAGGTTGGTTGCAGACAGTGATTGAGCTAAAATCATCAATAACCCACTCTGAGTTCCAGCCCAAGAATCCTCAGACTTTACTTTGCTCGGTGCACTTGGTGGATAGGAGGCTGCGTGATGATGAGGCAAGATCTGTTGTTCATGATTTCACAAGCAATAATCCATCATAATAGGCAACTCATTGTTGCTTAGTGACAATCTTGGCTCCAGTGCAGCAGTCATAGGAACGATGTGGTGAGTTGCTCCCAGTGTTGAGGGAGATTTCCCGTCTGATTCAACCACACGATCTTGTCATAGCCCACATTGTTCAGGCCCCTAAAGATTCTGCTACATGAACCTATCATCGATTGTTCCCAAAACTCCATATGCTTCACTGACATCTTTTTAGGGAAGGGATTCGGCTGTCCTTACTTGATCTGGCCTACATGTGATTCCAGACCCACAGCAATGCAGCTGAATCATATCTGCCCCCTGAATTTGCCCCAGTACACCATTCAGTTCAAGGGCCATTGGGAACAAGCAAGAAATTCAGGCCTTGTTAGTGCTGTCTACTGTCCATTGATGAATCAAAAACAAGAAACTTAGGACAATCAGTCTTCCCTCGACATAGATCTCAGTCCCCACTCATTTTCGTCTAATACGTACCACCCAATGTTTCAGGCCAATGATCTTTCATTAGAATTTGTTGAACCCCTTGAACTCTCTGCATCAAAGCAATGTGGCATTGCCTTCCTTACATGTGATTGGCTCACCACGCCCTTCTCAAAGACAATTATCATCTGGAGGTAAAAGCAAATTACTGCTGGTGCTGGAATCTGAAACCAAAAAAAGAGAAAATGCTGGAAAATCTCAGCAAGTCTGGCAGCATCTCTAAGGAGAGAAAAGAGCTGACATTTCGAGTCTAACTGACCCTTTGTCAAAGCTTTGACAAGCTTTGACAAAGGGTCAGTTAGACTCGAAATGTCAGCTCTTTTCTCTCCTTAGAGATGCCAGACTTGCTGAGATTTTCCAGCATTTTCTCTTTTTGGTATCATCTGGAGGTCTTGCTAGCAACACTTACATTCAATGAGTGCACTGCAGAGTTGGTTGAATCTCACGATGTTTCTGATTACCCCTCCATGAAAAGGGGTGAGTTACTTTTGTGTAATAGGGTAAAAACAATGACTGCAGATGCTGGAAACCAGATTCTGGATCAGTGGTGCTGGAAGAGCACAGCAATTCAGGCAGCATCCGAGGACAGGCAAAATCGACGTTTCGGGCAAACAAGCTACTTCACCCAAGAAGGGCTTTTGCTACTTTTGTGTAATGCTTTGCGAAATCTCAAGATTTCATGAAAGGTGTCCCTAAGAATGAACTACATTTGAGATACAATTACATTGTACATTGGCAGTGAACCTGTAAACAGGGAGGTCTTATGAGAAAGATAGCAAATGCCTGAATTTGTGGCTAACATCTTCCTGGTGGTTAAGGGATTGGTGATGATAGACACCAAGTCCAAAATTGCACTTTTTACCTTTTTCTCAGAACATATTTTATTTATCTCACACTGGGTTCAATATAGAGCTCGGCTCACCTCAGCCTACGCATGCAGCCATTATGACATCCTGAATTAAGCTCAGATACAGTCATTTGGAAATGGAGACTAGCCAAGAGCCTTAGAAGTAGATTTAATTGCAAATTTTACAATCTTGTTTTCCCCCAGCTTTTGTTTTTAGTGTCAGCGCTGGGGCAGGAAGAAACCAAAGGGGAGAAAATCTGGATTCTTCGAAATGGGCCAAAATTCAAAGGAAAACAATTATTATTTTGAACCATCACTACAGCTAAAAGGCAACAAGCAAGGAACCAAATGGATAAAGTTACAGCATTTTTAACAGCTTCAGTATCAGACCCAACATCATTAAAATCAGAACGAAGTAAGTTTTTCTCAAATTACACAGATGTTCTACTGGCCTTGGGAGATGCGGTGAATCCCGGAGGCCAATAGCACAGCTTGTTTTCTCTCATATCCCTGTCACTTTACAGGTTGTCTTGTATAAGGAATACTTCAGCCCAGGAATAACAGGCAAAGGTGTGGTGATTGGCACTGCCAACATCCCTAACCGTAAGGTAACATTTGAGCATACAGAGAACACATAGACAAGGAATAAGAAAAGCCTAATTGGCCCTTTGAGATGGGTCCACTATTCAACAAGATTATGCTTGTTCTGATTTTAACCTCAGCCTTCACCCAAGAAGGAGCAGTGCTATGAAAGCTTGCAATTTCAAATGAACCTGTTGGATTATAACCAGGTATCGTGTGACTTCACCTCTTGGTCCACATCTGTCCAACACCAGCACCTCCACATCATGATTTTAACCTCAGCTGTACATATCTCCGATATGTTTTCATCTTTTTGGCCATCAAGAATATATCTACCTCTACCTTTAAAAAGTATTTAATGAGTCTGCATCCATTGCCTTGGAGGAAGGCAATTCTCAAAACTCACAAACTTCTGAGAGAAAAAAAATGTTTTTCCAACTCTGTCTTAACTGGGATCCCCCTTATTTTTAAAACTATCACCCCTAGCTCTAGATTCCTTGACCAAATGGACCCAATGGACAGTAGTCCATCCTAGACTGGGTATCGCATTATGAAAGGATTAATTAGCAACATTCTGGTGTGAGATTCTTTGAGGAAGAGTGATCATAATATGGTAGAATTCTTCATTAAGCGGGAGAGTTACACAACTAAATCTGAAACTATTGTCCTGAACTTAAGGAAGTTAATCCTGATACCATGAGGCAGGATAAGTTGATGAAGGATATTCAAGGGGTTGACAGTGGATAGGCAATGGTAGATATTTAAAGAATGCATGGATGAGCTTCAACAATTGTCTCAACCAGGGTTAACAAGGGAAATCAGGAACAGCATTAACATCAAAGAGGAAGCATATAAATTGTCTGGAGAAAGCAGCAAACCTGAGGACTGGGAGAAATCTAAAACTTAGCAGAGGAGGACAAAAGTTTTAATTCAGAAAGGGAAGATTGAATATGAAAACATAAAAAACTGACTTCAAAAGCTTCTATAGATAGGTGATGAGAAAAAGACTGGTGAAGACAAATATAGGTCCCTTGCAGTTAGAGTCAGGTGAATTCATAATGGACAACAAAGAGATGGCAGATCAAGTGGACAAATATTTTGGAACTGTCTTCATTAAGGAGGACACAAATCACCTTCCGGTAATGCTAGGGGACAGAGGGTCAGGCATGATTACATTAGATTAGATTACATTACAGTGTGGAAACAGGCCCTTTGGCCCAACAAGTCCACACCGACCCGCCGAAGCTCAACCCACCCATACCCCTACATTTACCCCTTCACCTAACACAACGGGCAATTTAGCATGGCCAATTCACCTGACCTGCACATCTTTGGACTGTGGGAAGAAACCGGAGCACCCGGAGGAAACCCACGCAGACACAGGGAGAACGTGCAAACTCCACACAGTCAGTCGGGAATTGAACCCGGGTCTCTGGCGCTGTGAGGCAGCAGTGCTAACCACTGTGCCACCGTGCCACCCACAAATGAAGTAGCAACTGAAGGAAATCCTTATTAGTCAGGAAATGGTAGTGGGGAAATTGATGGGATTAAAACCCAATAAGTCCCCAGGGCCTGATGCTCTGCATCCCAGAGCACATAAAGAAGTGGCCCTAGAAATAATGGATATATTGGTGATCATCTTCCAGCATTCTGTTGTCTCTTGAAGAGTTCCAAGGATGCTAAGAGGCTGCAGGGAGACTTGGACAGACTGGCTGAGTAGGCAAATACTTGGCAAATGCAGTATAATGCGGATAAATGTGAGATTATCGATTTTGGTCACAAAAACAGAAAGGCAGATTATTACGTGAATGGTGGCATTTTAGGAGAAGGTGAGGTGCAACAGGACCTGGGTGTCTTGGTGAACAGTCACTGAAAGTTGGTGTGCAAGTGCAGCAGGCAGTGAGGAACGCTAATGGCATGCTGGCCTTCATAGTGAGAGGATTGGATTATCAGAGTAAGGATGTCATGCTGCAGTTATACAGGGCCTTGGTGAGGCCACACCTTCAGTATTGTTTGCAGTTTTGGTCTCCTAGTCTGAGGATGGACACTTTTGCTATTGAGGGAGTCCAGCGAAGGTTCACCAGACTGATTCCTGGGAAGGCAGAGCTGACAGATGAGGAAAGACTGGGTCAATTGGGCTTGTACTTGCTGGAATTTAACAAAATGTGGAGGATCTCATAGAAATATATAAAACCATGATGGGACTGGTCAGGCTAGGTGTTGGAAGAATGTTCCCAATGTTGGGGAAGTCTGGAACAAGGAGTCACAGTCTAAGAATAAGGGGTAAGCCAGTCTGGACTGAGATGAGGAAGAATTTCTTCACTCAGAGAGCTGTGAACCTGTGGAATTCTCTTCCACAGGAAGCTGTTGGGGCCAGTCAATGAGATAGATTCGAGAAGGAGCTGGACATGGCGCTTGCAGCTCAAGAGACCAAGGAGTGTATGGGAGAGGCGGGAATAGGATACTGAGATTGCATGATCAGCCATGATCATATTGAATGATGGTGCAGACTCGAAGGTCTGAATGGCCGACTCCTGCACCTGTTTTCCATGTTTCAATTTTCTCACAAGAGGAACATTCTTTCAACATCCACCCGGTCAATTCTCCCTCTGCACCTCCTTTGTTTCAAATAATGACTACTGCCTTTTCTAAACTCCAGAAGATACCTTGTATAACTTTTCCTCATCAGGCTGGTGCTCAAATGGACTTCAGCAGATGGGAATCTTACCTAAATGTTAAGAATATTAAATTTCCAACAGATTGGAATCCTGACCGTTGGCTGCAGATGGAATGACTCTTACACTGAAGCTCCCCACACTAATACGTACACACCTCATCCCCTTCCCCGCACCCTCTTTGCCCAGATTACAACAGGGCCAGTACTGACAAGTACCAATCCCAGAGTAACAGCTGAGGTTATGATGTGGCCAATTCCTGGCTGGCCAGGGAGAATTCCTGCCCATTTAGTCCAATCCATGGCTATACATTTGGCCAAACACCAATGACCCCTGTGCCGCTTCTGGTGCCAACAATCTCCTGGAGGGCCTTCAGTGAATGTTCCCAAAAGCGAATTCTCATTGTTCAGGCTTTTTCTTTTCCCTTATTCACTCATGGGACGTGGGTGTCACTGGCTGGGCCAACACTTATTGTCTGTCCCTGCTTGAGAAGGTGGTGGTGAGCTGCCTTCTCGA
This sequence comes from Chiloscyllium plagiosum, assembly GCF_004010195.1. Classification (NCBI taxonomy): domain Eukaryota; kingdom Metazoa; phylum Chordata; class Chondrichthyes; order Orectolobiformes; family Hemiscylliidae; genus Chiloscyllium; species Chiloscyllium plagiosum. Next base: position 5,949,409 of record NC_057720.1, read on the forward strand.
AACGCTGCAGTCCATGTGCTGTGTGTAGACCTAACTGCTTTCTCGATGGCGAGATATTACTAATTGTTGGCCATTATGTTTGAGACGGGTTGTGAATGGATACATTTGGAAGTGCAATTTGTAACTGTGCTTTTAATGCCTTGTGTGATGTGAGTTGCCTCCAGCATGTTATTTTACCTGAAGTAGCAATGTTTACATTGTCTCCTGCAGCAGAAGAGACCAGGCATGGATTTGTATTGCCGAATCCAACAGATGGTTATTACAGCTGTTTCATACAAATAATACATTCACGAGTGTTTGGGCTAACAGTTAGATAATGGACTCCAATAGAGGAGATGTATGCCACTCCTTATTGACAGGATGTGCCATTGTAGATTGTTGGCCAATGTATATTGCTCATGGCTAATTGCCCATAATTTTTAGCCAACCAGATCATTGTGGGTCTGGAGTCACATGTAGGCCAGACCAGGTGAGGATGACATATTTCCTTTCCTAAAGGACATTTATAATACAATGTGTTCCCAGTCAAGGAATCAAGGGTTATGGGCAAAATGCAAGACAGGGGATGTGCTCATCCAATATCATATTGAATGGCAAAACAGGCTGAAGGGGATGAATGGCCTTTGTTTTTAAAACTTTGCTTGTGGGCATCACTGCCTGGGCTAGCATTTATTGTCTGTCCCTAGTTGCCCCTTGAGAAAGTGGTGGTGAGCTGCCTTCTTGAACCACTGCAGTCCACCTGTTGTGGGTTGATCCACAATGCCCTGAGGGAGGGAATTCCAGGATTTTGACCCAGCGACAGTGAATGAACGGTGATATATTTCCAAGTTAGGATGCTGAGTGGCTTGGAAGGGAACTTTCAAGGGATAGTGTTCCCATGTATCTATTGTCCTTCTAGATGGATGTGGTTGTGGAAGATGCTATCTGAGGATCTTTGGTGAATTTCTTTTGCTCCTATTACTCATGGTCGTATAGGGTGGATCAATTTTGTCATATGTCACATATCACCATTAGGTTAACTTTTTAATCCCAGATTTTCATAGAATTCAAATTTCACTGCTTTCCTGACAAAATAAAAAGAGGCCATTTGGCTCCTTAAACCTCCTCTGCCATTTAATAGAATCCTAGCTGATTGGACATTCCTCTACACAGCCATGTCCATCATGAGATTCAAATCCCTGGTCTCAGGGATGTGTCCGGGGCAATGGATTACTAGCCCGTTGGCATTACCACTACACCATCAGCTCTCCTTAAAGAGCCCTTGTGTGGATAAGGTGTTTATGGGATTTTTACATTGTCATTTCACAGGCCGTGCTACAGTGATGATATCATGAGAATATCTCTGATGGGTTATTTGCTGACTGCAACACGGTGTTAATTCCAGGGTTTGATTGCACCCTCAGGCAACTGTCTGCGTAGAGTTTGCACATTCTCCCCGTGTCTGTGTGGGTTTACTTTGGCCGCTCCAGTTTCCTCCCACAATCCAAAGATGTGCAGGTTAGGTGAATTGGTCATGCTAAATTGCCCATGGTGTCCAGGGATGTGCAGGTCAGGTGGATCAGCCAGGGGAAATGCAGTGATTGGGTGGGATGTCTTTGGAAGGTCAGAGTGGACTTGATGGTCTGAATGGCCTGCTTTCACACTGTAAGGATTCTATGACATTGTGTGTTTTGAGCTCAATCCATCTCTTCATCAGTGTCCTCAGTCTCCATGGGACCAGTAATGTGATTACTTTAAGTCCTTTGTTCCAAGGATATGAAAAGAGTGACATTAGCTGATGGATGAAAACACAATCCACAAAACACAACTGTAAGAAGGAACAACTTCATTATTCCCTGAAGCTTCCACAGTGGGTATAACCTGTGGCTAGAGACTAATTACCTGTGATATACAGTATTTTTGGTTAAGGATGGAAACCTGCTCTGAGCTTTCTGTTTACCTGGGTCTACATGACAGGCCCATGAGGGAACCTTGCCACATTCACTAAACTCTTTAATTTTCAATGACGATGCCAGAAATAGTGAAGTTTTATTTCCAACAAGTGAGAGAAGAGTCATATTGAACTCAAAATGTTAACTCCATTAGGACCAGCCGAGTTTCTCTATTACTTTCTGCTGTTATAATCAGTGATTTACAAAGACTTTGCACAATCTTCTGACTTTTGTAACAATATTCCGAAGCAGCCCTGCTATCGCCAAAACCTTTGTGCAAATAAAGCCCCAGGTCTCTTGTTTCCACAAGTAAATAATAGCCCATATTGGTTACGTTTGTTCTCCTTACACTTAACCTTTCACTCCTCAATGATCAATTTAGTGTGAGATGCACTTCCAGTGATTTTTTTTAATATTTATTCATTCCTAGGATTGGCTGCAATAGCATTTATTACCCATCTCTAATTGCCCACAGGATAGTTAAGAGTCAGCCAAGTTGCTGTGGGTCTGGAGTCACATGTAGGCCAAACCCATGTTTCCTTCTCTAAAGGTTACTAGTGAACTAGACGGGTTATTCCAACAATCAACAATGGAGTCACAGTCACCATTGGACACTTAGCTCCAAGTTTGTATTCAATTCAAATTCCACCTTCTGCCTCAGTGGGATTTAAACCCAGATCTCTAGAACTTTAACATAGATTGCTAGAAAAGCTCAGCAGTTCTTGCAGCATTTGTGGAGAGAAATCAGAATTAACATTTCGGGTTGTGTGCCCTTCCTCAGAACATTACTTGGGTCTCTGGATTAATACCGCCATGTCATCACTTCCCCTAGGTGTCAGTGGTAAATGTAATTGTGTCAGTGTTGTGGAGAATTGTGTGAAGAAGCAATAAATGTAACATTCTTCTGAACTTTTTGCAATTTGCCATTTGTGGCAAATGTGTTATAGCTCTCCATTAAGAAACAGAATCATTCCACAGTTATGGCAAGAGATAACTTCATCAGTAAGGCACACAGCATCACAGAAGGCCAATGGCCACTCAGCCCATCTAGTCTGTGCTGGACAAAAAAAAACGAGTTGCCAGCCTTATCCCACTTTCCAGCATTAGGTCTGTACCCTGCAGTTTATTTTCTCAATGTACATTCATAGACATTTTTAAATGAGCTCAGGCTCTCTGTCTCTACTCCCCTTCCAGGCAGTGAGTTCTAGAACCCTACCACACTCTGAGTGAAAATAGTTTCCTCACTTCCCCTCTGGCCCATCAAGTCTGTACAGCCAAAGTTACACTAAATCTGTACAAGACCCACTTTCCTGCACTAGGCCCGTAGCCCTGAATAGTATGACATTTCAAGTGCTCATCCAAAATAAGAATGTGAGAACTAGGAGTAGGAGTAGGCCATCTGGCCCCTCGAGGCTGCTCCGCTATTCAATAAGACTGTGGCTGATCTTTTCGTGGACTCAGCTCCACGTACTTGCCTGCTCACCATAACCCTTAATTCCTTTACTGTTCAAAAATCTCTCTATCTTTGCTTTAAAAACGTTCAGTGAGGAAGCATCAACTGCTTCACTGGGCAGAGAATTCCACAGATTCACAACCCTTTGGGTGAAGAAGTTCCTCCTCAACTCAGCCCTAAATCTGCTCCCCTTTACTTTGAGGCTATACTAGTTTCACCCACCAGTGGATACAACCTTTCTGCCTCTAACTTATTTATCCAAGCGCTTTTTAAAGATTGTAGGGGCTACCTGCCTCAACGCCCAGCCCAGGCAGTGAGTTCTATTCATAGAGTCATAGAGATGTACAGCACAGAAACAGACCCTTCGGTCCAACCCGTCCATGCTGACCAGATATCCCAACCCAATCTAGTCCCACCTGCCGGCACCCAGCCCACATCCCTCCAAACCCTTCCTATTCATATACCCATCCAAATGCCTCTTAAATGTTGCAATTGTACCAGTCTCCACTTCATCCTCAAAGCTCATTCCATACACGTACCAACCTCTGTGTGAAAAATGTGCCCTTTCAGTCTCTTTTATATCTTTCCCTTCTGACCCTAAACCTATGCCCTCTCGTTCTGGACTCCCCGACCCAAGGGAAAAGACTTTGTCTATTTATCCTATCCATGTCCCTCATAATTTTGTAAACCTCTATAAGGTCTCAGCCTCCGATGCTCCAGGGAAAACAGCCCCAGCCTGTTCAGCCTCTCCCTATAGCTCAAATCCTCCAACCCCGACAACACCCTTGTAAATCTTTTCTGCTCTTTTGAAGGGAGGTTAGAGAGGCTTGATTGGTTGAAACATTTACTTGAGGAATATACTGGTGCCCTCTTATTTGGAGGATGGAGAGGGGAGCAATTAAATAAAAAGGAATTTCTTCTTGAATTCAACAGGGAGGAACAAATGATTTCCTGCTGCTTTCTCAACAAAATCAGTCCCTGAGATAATTATGCTTCTCTCGTGAGATCTTAGCGAGTTACACTGCATCTTGTCTTTGCCACCCTAATACCACAGGCTGAGTAGGTGCGAAACCCTTTACCCAATTTCCTGCCAGTACAGAAGCTTATACCTTCTTCCATATTCCTATCGGACAGGAAACTTGGGTGATTTCCTGCTGCTTTCTCAACAAAATCAGTCCCTGAGATAATTATGCTTCTCTCGTGAGATCTTAGCGAGTTACACTGCATCTTGTCTTTGCCACCCTAATACCACAGGCTGGGTGGGTGCGAAACCCTTTACCCAATTTCCTGCCAGTACAGAAGCTTATACCTTCTTCCATATTCCTATTGGACAGGAAACTTGGGAACCTCAAAGAAATGAGATGAAATGGGAAAGCAATAAGATTGAAATATATGGAAGCAAGGTGAGATTCGGAACTTGCTGTTTGAGGATGAAGAGGAAAATGGGAAAAATATTTCTGGATGTCAAGTTTTCAAACTTTTCCTTTTCACCATACTGTCTTGCCATTATCCACAGTAGAAAATTCCGCTCCTACCCACTTCACAGTGGGATTTGAACTTCCTATCTTTTGATGCAGAGATGGGGGTCCTCCCACTGAGTCGTGGAAGACAGTATGTGAAGGGCTTGGGGGGGAGAAATTGGCAGAATTTCATCCCCTTTTCTTGACATTATTTTCTGAAAACTTGCAGCAAAGAAAAAATAGTTTCTGGAAAATCGCACCTTACAGGAAGTCACTGGTGCTTATGCTCTCTAATGAAGCAGCTCCCACCATTTTTTAAAAAGAGTTGCAACTGTGGCAGGATCAGCACGAGTTAAAATAACTGAGAGAAGGTCCCATGCTGCTACCAGGCAAAATAACTTTGTGAAGGAAATGGCCTTCCTCATTAAGGAAGTCATGAAGGATGAAGGAAAGCTGTCTGGGAAGGGGAATGAAGAAATGTTCCCCGGGGGCGAGAGATAAAATCTACCAGGAGATTATCGAGAAAGGGAGCAGTGTTCTTTTTCTCCTTCACGGAGACATCCTGGAGTTCTGAAAGATGTATTCATCTCAGAACCAGATCTAAAGAACAGAAGGCCAGATACCCTGAAGCTACAAGGTCACGTTGAAGGCAGAGCCCAGGAGAATATTGCTGCAACTCACCAGGGCGCCTCCTGGGAGCATTGGCCAGGGAGTTACTGGGGACAGGGGGAGAAATGTATCAGGCAATGAACTGTGGAGGGTTGACAGGCAGGAACTGGAGCTGGAGGAGGAGGAGAGGCAGACACAAGCTAATGAAAAGTGAAAGAATGCTGAACCATTCGCTGTGGGGAGAAACAACAGGCGCAACAGCCTATAGGGCAGGGAGAGAGAGAGAGTAGGGGTGGGGGAGCCAACCATGAGTTTGGGGGAGAGAGAGAGAGAGGGAGAGAGAGGATAAATGCCGGGAGAGAAAGAGAGAGAGAGATGGTAGGGAGAGGAAACTTTGCATGGTTAGGAAAGAAAGATTGCTTCCAGAGTGAGACACAGTCTGAGTGGGGATGCAGTTCAGGGAATTTGGAGACATTGTGGACATTCAGTGCAGAAGGGAATAAGATGCTTTTTGCTTGTTGTTTTGGGCTTTTAGTTTGTAAGCTTTTTTTATAGTTTGCAAACTTTTTTTTAAAACTGGATAAATCAAAGCTCAGGATCAGTAATCCAGCACAAATAGAGTGACATCACAGGCTAACCATAATTTCATTGGTCGGTGATAGCTACCAATTTGACTATCTATAATTGGTTCCTTTCAGATTGAAGGTAAATAAGGGAAATATTTACAGGCTACAACTGAAAGACCAGAAGGAAATTTACAAAAAAAAATCAAATTAATAACTAAGTCATTGACGTAGACATGCTAGAACAGGCGATGTGTTTTACCTGCAGGATGTTGGAGCTGGTGGACCCCATCGTGATTCATAGTGACCACAACTGCAGTGAGTGTCGGTTGTTTGAGGAACTCTGGGTCAGAGTTGATGAGCTGGAGTCTGAACTTCAAAAACTGCGAGACTTCAGGGAGGGGGAGAGTTACTTGGACGCTATGTTTCAGGAGGCAATCACATCTCTTAGATTATCTACCTTGAATTCAAACAGTGGTCTGGGACAGGATAATAAGGCAGGTATAGAGGGATCTAGGCAGTGGTGCTGAATGAGCCTCAGCCCTTGAGCTTATCCAGCAGCTTAGAGATTGATGCTCCCTATGTGGATGAGAGACTTTAGGGAGGATGCACAAACTGACCATAACACTGTGGTACAGGAAGCCATTCAAGATGGGGGTGAAAAGAGAAATGTAATCAGGAATAGTATAGTCAGAGGAATAGACACCATTCTCTGTGACCAGGATTGAGATTCCCGAAGGCAGTGTTGCCTACCTTGTGTCCCGATTCAGGATGTCTCACCTGGGCTGCAGAGGAACTTGGAGTGGGAAGGGAAAGATTCAGTTATCATGGTTCAAGTAGGTACCAACAATATCGGGTAGAAAGAGGAAAGAGATTGTGCTGAGGGAATGTGGGCACAGTGGCTCAGTAGTAAGCACTGCTGCCTCACAGTGCGAGGGACCTGGGTTCAATTCCTGCCTCGGGCGACTGTCTGTGTAGAGTTTGCACTTTCTCCCAGTGTCTGTGTGGGTTGCCTTCGGATGCTCTGGTTTCCTCCCACAATCCAAAGATGTGCAGGTTAGAGTAGATTGGCCAGGCTAAATTGCCCACAGTGTTCAGGGATGTGTAGGTGAGGTGTATTAGTCAAAGGTAAATACAGGATAATAGAGTAGGGGAATAAGTCTGGGTGGGTTACTCTTTGGAAGGTCAGTGTGGACTTGTTGGGCCAAAGAACCTGTTTCCACACTGTTGGGATTCTATAAAGAAAAATTAAAAAGCAGAACTGAAAAGTAATAGTCTCTGGGTTAATACCTGAGCCATGAGCAAATTGGCACAAGGTCAACAAGATTAAAGAGGTAAATGTGAAGGTCAAAGATTGGTAAGTGGGAAACGGGGACATTGGCTCAGGAGGGAGCTGCTCCGATGGGACAGGCTCCACCTGAATCATGCTGGGGCCACAGTCCTGGCAAATCGTAGAACTGGGGCTGTGGATAGGGCTTTAAATTAAATAGCGGGGCTGTGGGGTCAGTTGAATGGAAAATTATGGGAAAAGTTAAAGGGGGCAGACAGCTCAGCAGAACAAGTAACTGGACAGGGATTATGGAAAGGGTCAGGAATCTAACTCCAGGGCTGGCAGATAATTATGTAAGGGGAGCATTCAATGCAGGACTGTGTACTTAAATACACACAGTATCCGAAATAAGGTCAATTAGCCTGTGGTCCAGAGTGAAATAGGCAGGTACGATGTTGTGGGTATCACAGAGACGTGGCTGGGAACTAAATATCCAAGGATACCTGTCCTGTTGAAAGGACAAGCCAATGGGCAGAGGGGAGGAGTTGCCCTGTTAGTGAAAAATTAAGTTAAAGCGCTAGCAAGAAGTCAGAAGGCGTAGAATGTGTATGAGTAGAGTTGAGTATCTGCAAAGAAAAAAGGCCCTGTTGGGAGTTACGTACAGGCCTCCTAGCAGTAGTCGGGATGTGGTAAAGAAAATAAACCAGGAGATGGAAAAGGCCTGTAAAAAGGCACTATTACAATAACCATGTGGGCTTCAATATGCACACGGACTGGGAAAATCAGGTTAGTAGTGGGTCTCAAGAAAAAGAATTCATGGAATGTCTATGAGATGGTTTTTTGGAGCAGATTGTGGTAAAGCCCAGTTACAGTTCTGGTTTTGGTGATGCATAATGAGGTAGACTTGATTAGAGAGGTCAAGGCTGAAAATGTGTTGCTGGAAAAGCGCAGCAGGTCAGGCAGCATCCAGGGAACAGGAGAATCGACGTTTCGGGCATAAACCCTTCTTCAGGAAAGCCCTTCTTTCCTGAAGAAGGGCTTATGCCCGAAACGTCGATTCTCCTGTTCCCTGGATGCTGTCTGACCTGCTGCGCTTTTCCAGCAACACATTTTCAGCTCTGATCTCCAGCATCTGCAGTCCTCACTTTCTCCCTAGAGAGGTCAAGGTGAAGGAGCGCCTAGGGACCAGTAACCATAATATGATAGACTTCACTCTGCAGTTGGAGATGGAGAAGATTGAATCACATGCAACAGTCTCACAATTGAATGAAGGTAACTGTATAGACATGAGAGAGCTGGCCAGAGTTGATTGGAAGGAGAGCCTAGCAGGGAAGATGGTAGAGCAGCAATGGCAGGGGGTTCTGGGGGTAATTCGGGAGGCCCAGCAGAAACTCATCCCGAGGAAGAAGAACCATACTAGTGTTGAAGAAAGGGTGAGACTGCAGTAAGGACTTGGACAGACTAGGACAGTGGGCAAAGAAGTGACAGATGGAATACAATGTGGGAAAATGTGAGCTTATGCACTTTGGCAGGAAGAAAAGAAGCATAGACTATTTCCTGAAAAAGGACAGGCTTTCAAAATCTGAAGCACAATGTATCTTGGGAGTTCTTGTTTAGGATTCTCTTAAGGTTAACATGCAAATTCACTTGGACGTTAGGATGGCAAATGCAATGTTCGTATTCATTTCGGGAGGGCGTGAATGTAAGAGCAGTGATGTACGGCTGATGTCAGGTAAGGCTCTGATGAGATCACATTTGGAATATTGAGAGCAGTTTTTGGCCCTCGGTCTAAGGAAAAATGCATTGGCCATGGAGGGGGTCTAGAGGAGGTTTACAAGAATGATCGTGGGGATGAAGGGCTTGTCATATGAGAAGCAGTTGAAGACTCTGGGTCTGTACTTGATGCAATTTAGAAGGATTAAGGTGATCTGAGAGGCCTGAATGGAGTGGATGTGGAGGAGATATTTACACTAGCAGGAGAGACAAGGACCTGAGGGCACAGCCTCAGAATGAAGGGACGACCCTGTAAACTCATAGAGTCATAGAGACATACAGCATGGAAACAGATCCTTCTGTCCAACCTGCCCATGCCGACCAGATATCCCAATCCAATCTAGTCCCACTTGCCAGCACCCAGCCCATATCCCTCCAAACCCTTCCTATTCATATACCCATCCAAATGCCTCTTAAATGTTGCAATTGTACCAGCCTCCACCACTTCCTCTGGCAGCTCATTCCGTACACGTACCACTCTCTGCGTGAAAAAGTTGCCCCTTAGGTCTCTTTTATATCTTTCCTCTCTCACCCTAAACCTATGCCCTCTAGTTCTGGACTCCCCAACCCCAGGGAAAAGACTTTGCCTGTTTACCCTATCCATGCCCCTCATAATTTTGTAAACCTCTATGACGTCATCCCTTAGCCTCCGAAGCTCCAGTGAAAACAGCCCCAGCCTGTTCAGCCTCTCCCTGTAGCTCAAATCCTCCAACCCTGGCGACATCCTTGTAAATCTTCTCTGAACCCTTTCAAGTTTCACAACATCTTTTCGATGGGGTAGAACTAAGTTGAGGAAATTCCTTCAGCCAGAAGGTGGTGAATCTGTGGAACTCATTGCCACAGAGAGCTGTGGAAGCCAAGTCATTGAGAGTATTTAAGACAGATATGGATAGGTTAATGATCAGTGAGATGATCAGATGATCAAGAATTACAGGGAGAAGGCAAGGGAATGAAGTTGAGAAACACATCAGCCATGATTCGATGGCTGAGCAGATGCATTGTGCCAAATGGCCTAATTCCGCTCCTCTATCTTATGGTCTTATGAAGTAGGCATGGGTCTTGGAGAGAGGGATTACGGGAGGGGTAGGTATGCACCTGGGAGACAGGTGAAACGTTAGGAGTGCCAGTCATGGCCAGGAAGCAGGTGGAGGGGCAGTGTGGCAGTCAGAGACCTGGGCAGGAGAGGGACTGTCAGACATGGGGTCTCGAAGGGAGAAAGGGGAGGGGGAAGAGTTCCAGACATGGCTCAGGGCAATGGGAGGTGACAGGAAGGTCTGTACAATGATGTGAAGGTAAGAGGAGACAATGCAATCTCATTAATTTTAGATTAAGAGTGCATCAGTGAAACTGAGAAAGTGGCTGAATCATAGAGTCATAGAGATGTACAGCATGGAAACAGACCCTTTGGTCCAACTTGTCCATGCTGACCAGATATCCCAACCTAATCTCGTCCCACCTGCCAGCACCTGACCCACATCCCTCCAAACCCTTCCTATTCATATACCCATCCAGATGGCTTTTAAATGCTGCAATTGTACCAGTCTCCAACACTTCTCTGCAGCTCAATGCATACACAGGATTCCCCTATGTCTTCAAGATGGCTCAATGTGGAGAATTCTTTCCCCTGAGCTAGGTATTTGTAGGTTCATTGTCACACTCCAGAGATTTGCATCCATGATGCACGCTCACAGTCCAGTGCAGCGCTGCCCTGGTGGCGATGCTGTCTTTCAGATGAGATAGTAAACTATAAATGATCTGTTCACTCAAACAGATGTAAGACATTCCCCTGCACCTTTTGAGGAAAATCAGAGGCGATCTTGCCTTTATTGTTACCAGCTTTTGTTCCTCGACAATGTCCCAAGTGAAGATGAACTCATTAAGGTTTGCAGGTGACCTTTCTGTGTGCAAATTGTCTGCTATTTCTGATCACACTGGGTGGCTACACTTGGGAGCATTTCCTCACCTGCAAAGCATTTTGGGAAGTCACGAGGTGGTGAATGGTGCGATATAAATTCGAGCCTTCCTCTCTTCCCATTTCCTCTGTCATTCCTGGATTCATCCATCCCAATGCTCTCCTGGCTGATCTGTCATCTGGCCCATTTTGGGTCCCAGCAAAAACATCTCAAAACTCATTGGTTTTCAAAGAACTCCATGACTTCGCTCTTCTTGTTTCTTTAAATTTCTCCAGATCCACAACTCTCTGAGATATCCGTCCTTCTCGGATTCTGGCCTCATGTTCATCTCCAGTTCTATTCACTCTGCTACTGGAGCTCATCTCTTTTTGATAATTAGTCATGGGCATTGCTGGCTGGCCCGGATTTATTGCCCTTCCCTAGTTGCCCTTGAGAAGGTGGTGAGCTGCCTACTTGAACAACTGCTGTTCACCTGATGTTGTTGGATCCACAATGCCATTAAGGAGGCAATTCTAGACTTTGACCTAGCAACAGTGAAGGAACAGCGATATATTTTCAAGTCAGGATGGTGAGGAGCTTGGAGGTGAACTTGCAGGGGGTAGCATTCCAATGTATCTGCTGCTCTTGTCCTTCCAGGAGGAAGAAGTTGGTAGGTGTTGTCTGAAACGTCTAGGTGAGTTATTCCATAGAATTCTGGAATGATATAGTGCAGAAGAGGCTCTTCAGCCCAACCACATTGTACTACCAAAGCTACAATAATCTACACGGGTCCCACTTTTGAGACATAGGGCCATAGCCTTGAATGTTACGACATTTCATCTAATTCATCAAATCAATGGGACACACCTGTTGCCAGTGTGCATCATGGTGAGTGGGAATGAATGTTATAGGTGGTTGATGGGAGTCAATCAAGTGGCTAACTTGTCCTGGATGGTGTTGAGTGTTCTTGGAGCTGCACTCATCCAAGCAAGTGAGAAGTATTCCATCACACTCCTGACTTTCAGGAATCGCTAGAATCAGGAGAATCCCAGAGGACTGGAAAATCACCAACGTGGCACAAGGCAAAAGATAGAAATTTACAGACTGATTAGCCGAACCTTGGTCATGGGTAAGATCCTGGAATCCATTGTGAAGGATGAGAATACTGAACACTTGGCATTATATGGTAAAATATGGTTTTGTCAAGGGGAGGTCATGCCTGTCCCCCTTAGTCCAAGAACTCCCCACCTACGTTCAGGACACCACCCACGCCCTCCACCTCCTCCATGATTTTTGCTTTCCCGGTCCCCAACGCCTTATCTTCACCATGGACATCCAGTCCCTGTACACCTCCACCCCCCATCACGAAGGACTCAAAGCTCTCCGCTTCTTCCTTTCCCGCCGTACCAACCAGTACCCTTCCACCGACACCCTCCTTCAACTGACTGAACTGGTCCTCACTCTGAACAACTTCTCTTTCCAATTCTCCCACTTCCTCCAAACCAAAGGAGAAGCCATGGGCACCCACATGGGCCCCAGCTATGCCTGCCTCTTCG
>NC_057720.1:5964779-5967798 GCF_004010195.1 Chiloscyllium plagiosum
TTTCAGAGGCATCTGGATGGGTATATGAATAGGAAGGGTTTGGAGGGATATTGGCCGGGTGCTGGCAGGTGGGACTAGATTGGTTAGGGATATCTGGTCGGCAAGGTTGGGTTGGACCGAAGGGTCTGTTTCCATGCTGTACCATCTCTATGACTCTATGACTCAAGAGATCAGCACAGTTAACTCTGTTTCTCTTGCTATACACCCTTTCAGACCTGCTGCGTATTGCCTCCATTTTCTCTTCTACTTTCTGATTTCCAGTGTCTGTGTTATTGTTTTTGTTGCTCCCACAGAGCAAAAACGTAGGAACTAATCTGTATTCATCACAGGAATATTTTCCCTCTGCACAACGTTTCTATCACCTCTAACCTCACCTTCCTACTTACAATTATCTGTTCTGATGCTTTGAGCTAAAACCAGTAATGTTATTACCAAGCACATCAATTCTGCCTGATTATTTCATAAATATATCTTGCCACTAGCTAATGAGTTGGGTACTTTGGTTCCTTTTCAGCTCTATTTCTAATAAGACAGCCAGCATGATGTCAAGCACGCAATTTCAAAAAAAAAAACAATTTGCTCGGAGGGTACATTTAGAATATGCTGGTGAAGGGGAGAAGGTACTGAGGAGGTCACCTGCATAAGAAAAATTACATATTGGAAAGATTTATGTCTTTAATATTTCACTTCTGCAGCCTGCAATTTTTCCAAGGAGAGTTATTGGTCGCCCTCAAATTCTCAGTGGTTTTGGAACTGCTTAAGACATTGGAGATACGATCACAACATAATGTCAGATACCATGGCATGTTTTTGGATGCTTTTCAGGGTATGTTTGTGCTGGTTGACTGGTTCATATACAAAATGCTAACAACAGCTTTCTGCTGCTGTTGTAGGCACTGATTGAAGCCTGGTTCTGTATTGCACACAATCCTACATGCCATTGGCGCTTCTCATCATTCAGTCTGTTCTTCCTTTCATATTGGTGGGCACTTTTCTCCTGGTGAGACACTCAGCCCGCCCAGCTATATGTTTTAAAAGAAAATTATACATTCACATGGCATTGCAGTGGCAAGACTAGCATTCCCCTTACTAGGTGGGTGGCACGGTGGCACAGTGGTTAGCACTGCTGCCTCACAGCGCCAGAGACCCGGGTTCAATTCCCGCCTCAGGCGACTGACTGTGTGGAGTTTGCACGTTCTCCCCGTGTCTGTGTGGGTTTCCTCCGGGTGCTCCGGTTTCCTCCCACAGTCCAAAAGATGTGCAGGGTCAGGTGAATTGGCCATGCTAAATTGTCTGTAGTGTTAGGTAAGGGGTAAAGGTAGGGGTATGGGTGGGTTGCGCTTCGGCGCGTCGGTGTGGACTTGTTGGGCCGAAGGGCCTGTTTCCACACTGTAATGTAATCTAAAAAAAAATCTAATCTAGGTGCGAGTCCAAGAGGGACTTGCAGTTCGTCCAAATCAATAGCCTGCTCCCACTTTTCTCCCATTATCTTTTGATTCCTTTAACCCCAATCTTCTGCCTCCGCAAATAAGTTACCTTTTGGACAAAAATAGAGATTGTTGGAAACATTTAGCAGGTCTGGCAGTACCTGTGGAGACAACATAGAACATAGAACATAGAATGTTACAGCGCAGTATAGGCCCTTTGGCCATCGATATTGCACCAACCTGTGAAACCAACCTAAAGTCCATCTAACCTACACTATTGAAATCAGAGATAACGTTTCGGGTCGAGTGACCCTTCCTCACAACCTTTTCCAGCAATTTCTATTTTTGTCTCTGAATTACAGCATCAGCAGTTCTTTCGGTTTTTATTGGTTACCTTTTGAACTCTAGGCCCTACTCTCTCTGTAGCTATACTGCTCCTCAGATGCTGCCTGAGCTGCTGTGCTTTTTCAGCACCACTCTAAGACTCTGGTTTCCAGCATCTGCAGTCACTGTTTTTACCTCTCTGTAATTATATCCTATTGCTCTTTGTGTCTTTTTTATTCACTCACAGGATGAGGGCATCTCATTTATGCCCAAGCCTAATTGCTCAGAGGGCAGTTAAAAGTCAACCATGTTACTGTGGTACTGGTGTCACACATAGACCAAACCAGGTAAGGATGGCAGTTTTCTTCCCTAAAGGATAGTAGTGAACTAGATGGTTTTTTTTCCTGACAATGAAGTCATGATTATTATTAGACTCTTAATTCCAGATTTTTATTGAATTCAAATTCCACTAACTACCCTGACGAGATTCAAACCCAGGTCCCCAAATTATTACCAGGGTCTCTGAATTAGCAGTCCAGTGATAATACCGCTAAGTCATTGCCTTCCCTCTTGTATCTACATTTGTCAGTTGCCTTTGCCCTGTTAGTTTCATATTCCAACAGATAGGGTCTACCTACAGTGCATCGACTGCAGTGGTTGAAGAAAGCAGCTCACCACTGCCTTCTCATGGGCAGCTTAGGACAGTCAATAAATACTGACCCAGTCAGTGACATCCACATCCCATGTCTACTTCCCAAAAGGGTTTGGCAATGTGCTACATCATAGAATTGCCAACAAAGGTAAAGGTCATGGAATGAAATTGAGAGTTAAAGCAGAGCGAAGGTTACCGCCCAGTGGCCCTAACTTCAGTGGTCATGAAGTGTTTTGAAAGGCTGGTCATGGCATTAATCAACTCCAACCTCCCCACTACTTTTGACCCACTCCAATTTGCCTTTCAGACCAACAGATCCACATCAGATGCCATATCACTTGCCCTTCACTCCTCCCTAGAACATCTTGACACCAAGAACAGCTACATAAGAATTCTACCCATTGACTACAGTTCAGCCTTAGAACATAGAACATAGAACATAGAACAATACAGCACAGAACAGGCCCTTCGGTCCACGATGTTGTGCCGAACATTTGTCCTAGCTTAAGCACCCATCCATGTACCTATCCAATTGCCACTTAAAGTTCGCCAATGATTCTGACTCTGCCACTCCCACAGGCAGCGCATTCCATGCCCCCACCACTCTCTGGGTAAA
>NC_057720.1:5971272-6002940 GCF_004010195.1 Chiloscyllium plagiosum
TTATGCTCCTCAGATCCTGTCTTGCAGCATCGTATTTACCCTTCCCCCAATTTGAAAACCTACCCTGTTGCACGCACCGATCTCTCTCCATAACCAAGTTGAAAGTCACAGAATTGTGGTCACCATCACCAAAATGTTCACCCAGTAACAAGCCCATCACTTGTCCCGGTTCATTACCGAGTACCAAATCCAATATGGCCTCCCCTCTGGTCGGGCAATCTACATACTGAGTTAGAAAAGCTTTCTGGTCACACTGCACAAACACTGCCATATCCAATCTACTTGATCTAAAGAGCTTCCAATCAATGTTTGGGAAGTTGAAATCACCCATGACTACTACCCTGTGGCTTCTGCACCTTTCCAAAATCTGTTTCCCAATCTGTTTCTCCAAAATACCATTATCTCATCGAGACTGATTACTAAACTTAGTGATCTTGGACTAAGCCCCATTCGCTGCAACTGAATCTTCAGTTTCCTGACCCACAGGCCACAAACAGTGAAGACTGGGGACAATAATTCATATTGAGGGAATGATGCACTGTCAGAGGGTCAGTATTGAGGGAGTGCTGCACTGTCAGAGGGTCAGTACTGAGGGAATGCTGAATTGTTGGAGAGTTAATACTGAGGGAGTGCTTAGCAATTTGAGTTTCAGTTCTGAGGGAGTGCTGCACTGTCGAAGGTCAATACTGTGGAAATGCTGCATTGTCAGAGGGTCAATACTGAGGGAATGCTGCACTGTTGGAGGGTCAGTATTGTGGGAAAGCTGCACTGTTGAAGGATCAGTACTGTGGGAATGCTGCTCTGTCAGAGGGTCAGTACTGAGGGAGTGCTGCACTGTTGGAGGGTCAGCACTGAGGGAGTGCTGCGCTGTTGGAGGGTCAGCACTGACGGAGTGCTGCACTGTCGGAGGGTCAGCACTGACGGAGTGCTGCACTGTTGGAGGGTCAGTACTGTGTGGATACTGCACTGTTGGAGGATCAGCACTGAGGGTGTGCTGCACTGTCGGAGGGTCAGCACTGAGGGAGTGCTGCACTGTTGGAGGGTCAGCACTGACGGAGTGCTGCACTGTTGGAGGGTCAGTACTGTGTGGATACTGCACTGTTGGAGGATCAGCACTGAGGATGTGGTGCACTGTTGGAGTGTCAGTAATGTGAGAATGTTGAATTGCCAGAGGGTTAATACTGAAGGAGTGCTTTATAATTGGGGTGTCAGTTCTGAGGGAGAGCTATGCTATCATTCTTAGATTTTTGGATGCAATGCTAAGTTTAAACCCTCATTACTCCTTCAGGCAGATGTAAAAGGTCTACAATGCCTCTGAAGAAAAGCAGAGTAGTTATCAATCAACGAGTGTAGAAATATATAAAAGTACTTTGAGATGTGGCCTTAAGGTCATGACGAGAACATTTGAGTTCGGCAATCTTGCATTCCCAGCGAGGACCTGACAAAAAGGCACGTCAGGGATTGACTTGATGGTGAAAGTAAGGACTGCAAATGCTGGAGATTAGAATCGAGAGTGTGGTGCTGGAAAAGCACAGCAGGTCAAGCAGCATCCGAGGAGCAGGTGAATCGACAGTTTGGGCAAAATCCCTTCATCAGCAATGAGACTGGGAGCCTCGGGGGTAGAGAGATAAATGGGAGAGAGGTGGGGCTGGGGGGAAGGTAGCTGGGAGTGCAATTGGTGGATGAGGTGGGGGTATAGGTGATAGATCGGAGAGGAGAGTGGAGTGAATAGGTGGGAAGGAAGATTGACAGGTAGGACAGGTCATGGGCGGTACTAAGATGGAAGGTTGGAACTGAGATAAGGTGGAGTGAGGGGAAATCAGGAACCTGGTGAAATACACATTGATGCCGTGGGGTTGGAGGGTCCCAAGGCAGAAGATGAGGTCTTCTCCCTTCAGGCATTGGGTGGTTTGGGAGTGGCGATGGAGGAGGCTCAGGACCTGCATATCCTTGGCGAAGTGGGAAGGGGAATTAAAGTGACTTGTTGGCATTGTGTCCCTAATTCCAGTCTCTGCTTTGTTTGGTTTCCATTTACCTCAGATCTCTGAATTTATCCTACTCTGCAAATTCCTGTATGCAAGTGCCATTGTTGAAAAAATGACAGGGGAACTGTTGATTCTGGACAGCTTGATCCAGCACATCTGCTCCCGAATCCCAGGTCGGCAAGTTTTAGACTGCTTGGCACAGATAACAAAAAAAGAAGCAGCATTCTTAAAGTTTAATAACGTAACAGAATCTTCAAACCTGTGGAACACATCCTTCCCAAATTGAGGTGTACAAAATCATGAGAGATATAGACAGGGTGGATAGAAAGAAGCTTTTTCCCAGAGTGGGGAACTCAATTACTATGGGTCACAAGTTCAAAGTGAGAGGGGAAAAGTTTATGGGAGATATGCGTGGAAAGTTCTTCACACAGAGGGTGGTGGGTGCCTGGAACACGTTGCCAGCGGAGGTGGTGGGGGTGGGCACGATAGCATCTTTAAGATGTAAGCAGTAGGCTTGGAGGGCCGAAGGGCCTGTTCCTGTGCTGTAATGTTCTTTGTTCGTTGTTCTTTGAACAATTTATTTTGAACAAGCCAATGAAGATGGTGCACCCTTGCCACAATCATGCAGCTTGCTTTGTATATCCCAAGCATATTTTATTGTCTGATATTAAAATATGTTTCAGCAATTATGTGTCAAGGCTGTTTTTATTAAAATGCAACTTAATTGGCAGTAATTTTATTGTATGTGCCCAGTTTTGAGTGCATAATTTTCTCTCTGCCCTGGTACTAATTTCTGAGAACCTTGTGTTTTCTTTATCAGATGTATAATAGCTAGTCTCTGCTGATTACAAGCTTATGGAATCTTTGCTTGATGTTAAGCTAACCTGAAATCAGTTCAGAAAGCTACTTAATATGGTTGTGCAGAAATGAGTGCCCAAGATAATTACATTGTTTTGCTCTGTCTAACTATTTGGGCTAAAGCCCAAAGGCTCACCTGAAAACTAATCCATCAAACAGGATGGAACTCTGGTTTGCTCTGCTGAGGTAAAGCCATAATGCCTTCAGGTAACAAAAACTTTGGAGAAAACTTCAGGAGAAAAAAAACATCAGAACTCAATGTCCTTTGTACTGAATCCCTACAGTGTGGAAACGGGCCCTTCAGCCCAACAAGTCCACATCAACCCTCTGAAGAGTAACCATCCAGACCCACTCCCCTAACTATCACATCCCTGAACACTCTGGGGCAATTTAACATAGCCAGTTCACTTAACTAGCACCTCCTTGAATTGTGGGAGGAAACTCACACAGACACAGAGCGAATGTGCAAACTTCACACAGACAGTTGCCTGAGGCTGGGATTGAACTCAGGTCCCTGGTGCTGTGAGGCAGCAGTGCTAACCACTGAGCCACCATGTCATTCCTGATTTTAATGAATGTTCACATACTAAATTCATGCCACTT
This sequence comes from Chiloscyllium plagiosum, assembly GCF_004010195.1. Classification (NCBI taxonomy): domain Eukaryota; kingdom Metazoa; phylum Chordata; class Chondrichthyes; order Orectolobiformes; family Hemiscylliidae; genus Chiloscyllium; species Chiloscyllium plagiosum. Next base: position 5,974,719 of record NC_057720.1, read on the forward strand.
GCAAGGATTATCAAAATTAAAATTAAATATTTCCTTTCAACCAGAATTATAACCCAAGGATCCCTAAATGTTTCACTGTGGGTCCCACCGCAAGCACCCATTGCAAAATGCTGTCTAAGTCACCATACCCACTACAGTATATCCCTCAATAACCCCTAGTCCTGAACAAAATCCTACTTGGTCTAGAGGTAGAAGGACAAGGGCAGCAGATATGTGGAAACAACATCCCATGCAAAACATAACACAGAACATAACACATAGAACTGTACAGCACAGGAACAGGCCTTTCAGTCCATCTATGCCAACCATGATGTTATTCTAAACTAGTTTTGCCTGCCTGCACATGGTCCGTATCCCTCTATTCCCCATATTTGTCTAAATGCCTCAAATTTCACTATTTTTTCTGCTTCCACCACCTCCTAGTCAGAATATTATGGCAAGTAACTCACCTCTTGACTCTCCAAAGCCTATCCACCATTTACAAGGCACAAGTGCAGCCCTAACAACACTCAAAAAGCTTAACACCATCCAAGACAAAGGAACTCATTTGATTGGCACCACATCCATACGCATCCACTCCCTCCACCATCAATGCTCAGCAGCAACAGTGTGTACTATCTACGAGATGGGCTACAGAAATTCACCAAGGATCCTCAGACAGCACCTTCCCAATCCATGACCATTTAGAAGGACAAGGGCAGCAGATATGTGGAAACAACATCCCATGCAAATTCCCCTCCAAGCACTCACCATCCTGACTTGGAAATATATCGCTGTTTCTTTATTATTGCTGGGCCAAATCCTGGAATTCCCTCCCTAAGGGCATTGTGGGTCATCTTGAATGGCTCAAGAAGGCAGCTCACCAGCACCTTCTTAAGAGCAACTAGGAACAGGCAATAAATGCTGGCCAGTTAATGGTATCCCACATCTCATGGATGAATGAGAAAACATATCTTCTAATTCCCGTGTATTGCAGGTAAAGGAAGACTCTCTCTCACTCCAAGTACTACATACCAGTTAAGAAAAGGAATCTGTACAAAGCAACTTTACTCAATCCAGGAATCCAAGCCTCTCAAAAATGGCATGTTCAACTATCAGCATCAGTCCTTCAGTAATTTTCATTATTGTCATTGCATGTTTAACCAACTGCTCTTCATGAGCAAGTTGAAGACTGATCTGTATATCTTTTGTTAACTTCTATCTTATTGAACTCACCTCTTCATTCTAACCTGTGTGCGCTTGTCTTGCATTATTAAATATGCTCACATTTAATAATTAATGGATTCTGACATTTTGCTAATTCACGAAAAGCTGGTTAAATTTGCACTTTTTTAAAGCATAAGATTATTTGGGTACCTTGTCTGGAACCATATTAAATTGAAGAATCTTACCTGGGGGTCTGGTCACTACATTACATTTCCTGCCCCCTGCATATTCAAGGAGCTTTTCAATCCATTTTACACGTTATCACTATGGTTATGGAAGGAAATGTTTCTGCCATTTTGTACACAGCGAGATCCCAGAGTAAGCAATGACATAAATTGAATCCCCTTATGACTGATGATGGAATTTGAATTTCATAAAAATCTGGAATTAAGAGTCTAATGATGACCATGAATCCTTTGTTGGAAAAACCCAGCAGGTTCACTAATTCCCTTCAGGGGAGGAAACTGCTATCCTTACCTGGTCTGACATACACGTGACTCCAGGCACACAGCAATGTGGTTGACTCTTAACTGCCCTCTGGGCAATTAGGGATGGACAATAAATGCTGCCTGGGAAGCGATGTCCTCATTCTGAGAATGAACAAAAAAAAAGTGGATATTCTGTTTAGATTCTGTTGATGAGAACTCTTCTGCTTTTATCAAATCATTCCATTTGTTCTTTTATTTCCACCTGATCCAGCATTTGATTCAGCATTTCAGTACAGAGGCTGGTATTTATTGGAGGTGTTGGGAGTTTCATCTTGCTGTTTAGAGGTGACCTTTAGGGAACATCTCCTGTATTAAATACCACTAAGGCACCTTAGTGGTACCACCAGGAATGGCCTTCCCCTTGGATCATGATCCCAGAGATCGGCAAGCAAAAGGTGCCAACCCATCAGAGACTGGCCTCTCGAATGCAAGGGGACTGACAGCAGGGCGGTGATGACTTCTATTGAGAGGGCACCCAGTTGAGATCTTAGGTTTCTCACTGGATCTGAGGTCACAGGTAGCTGATGTAGGGCGGAAGGCTGGAGCATGTCAGGGTAGTAGTGGGGTTCGACAGTGAAGACTGAAGCATGGCTCTCAGAGAGAGATTCCCCCCTTACCTGAAGCTAGTTCCCTCGATCAGCCTCCGAGTATCTTCAAAGACTTCCCCTTCTTTAGCCTGGGGCAGCATGGTGGCTCAGTGGTTAGCACTGCTGCCTCACAGTGCAAGGGACCCAGGTTCAATTCTAGCCTTGGGTAACTGTCTGTGTGGAGTTTGCATGTTCTCTCCATATCTGTGCGGGTTTCCTCCGGGTGCTCTGGTTTCCTCCTACAGTGAAAAGATGTGCAGGTTAGGATGGATTACCCATAGTTTTCAGGGATGTGTAGGTTAGGTGCATTAGACATGGAAAATGTAGGGGACAGGTTGGTGTGGATATGTTGGCCTGTTTCCACACTGTGGGGATTCTATGATTCCCTGGTCCCTGGCAGCAGCAAGGAACATGTTAGTGGGTTAGCCTGCAGTGCACCCTCATTGTGAGACTCCCCATTCACTGCTGGGTTCATCCCAATGACAACAAGATAAAGCCCATTTGTGGGCATCTATAATCCACACAAGAGTCATTGCTGTCGACAGAGGTGTGGAGTACTCCCTCCATGAGTTTAGTCAGGGCGGTGTAGGGAAGATGGCAATCCCTACATTCCAACTCCTCCCTGATCAAATGTCTCCACCACCAAATTTTCCAAGGTGGCACTAAATTTCCCCTAATGTCTCATCCAATGAGCATCACTTCAAACAATGTGCTCTCTTTCTGTAAGTACCTTAAATGTCAGTCTGGTTTATCGAAATTTCCATGACGTGCTTCAGAGATGATAGCGCTGTCACCGAGTCACAATGACACTCTGTTACGTTCCACCACCTAGTGATGGACTGTCAAGGAGCATCTCAGAGTAGCTCACACACACTGGGTAAATTTCAAATACAGCTTTTGCTTTACATAAATAACGCTCTCAAAAAACCAAAGGAATGGGAATAAGCAAGCAGGAGATACATGGGAACAGCAACCCCTGCAACTTCCCCTCAAAGTCACTCACCATACTGACTTTGGAAATATATCACTGTTCCTTCAACATCGCTGGGTCAAAATCCTGGAACTCTCTCCCTGAGGGCACTGTGGGTCTCCTTACACCATATGGACAAGAAAGCAGCTCATCATCGCCTTGTCAAGGACAATGAGGGACAGGCAATAAATACTGCCCTGCGACCATTGGGTGAATTAAAATGAATAATCTTTTGTAGTGCTGTTGGTTCAGGGACCTATGTTGTTCAGTAAACTGGGAGAATTCATTACTATTCCTCAAATAATGCCGTGGGGCTGTTTCAAGCTCTGAGTGCAAAGGTCGACTGGACTTCAGTGATAAAACTACACTGAAGCTTATCCATTCTGACAAATTCTAAGCCTGCAGTGGCAAAGAAAAGGCACGAGGTATTGATTTAAAAAAATTAGCTGCAAGTGATTTGTACAGATGTTTCTGATCAGAAACAAAAACAGAAGTTGCTGGAAAAGCTGAGCTGAAGAATTCTGAGGAAGGGTCACCAGACCCATAATGTTCACTCTGATTTCTCTCCACAGATGCTGCCAGACCTGCTGAGCTTTTCCAGCAACTTCTGATTTTGTTTCTGATTTACAGCATCTGCAGTTCTTTCATTGTTTCTGATCAAGCTGTTCTGGAAGATGTTACTGTCCACCTCCGGGGCATCATGGGATTTGAGCCCAAGCCTTCTAGCTCTGTAGCTAGGACCCTTCTATTGTTCCACAGGAATCCAAGGGGCTTGGACATACAAAACAAAGAGAACCAAGAACAATACAGCACAGGAACAGGCTCTTCGCCCCTCTAAGCCTGCACTGACACATTTTTCCCTTCCATACTAAAACTTCTTCATTTCCAGGATCCATGGCTCTCTATTCCCTTCCAATTCATGTGCTCATCCAGGTGCTTCTTGAATGCTGTTACTGTGTCTGCTTCCACCACCTCCTCTGGCAGTGTGTTCCAGGTACTCACCAACCTTTGTGTGAAAAACCTGACTCATACATCTCTTTTAAACTTCCCCCAACCCCGAACTTTGAACCTGTGTCTCCTAGTAATTTACCCATCCATCCTGGGAGAAAAAGTCTCATAATTTCCAAGCTATCCATGCCATTCACCATCTTATAAACTTCCATCAGGTCACCCCTCAACCTCCTGTATTCCAGTGAAACCAAACTCAGTCTATCCAAATTTTCTTCATAGCTAAAATCCTCCATACCAGGCGACATCCTGGTAAACCTTTTTTGCCCATCCAAAGGATCCAAATCCTTCTGGTAGTGTGGTGACCAGAACTGTACACAATATTCCAAATACGGCCTAACTAAAGTTCGATAATGCTGCAGCATAACTTGTCTATCCTAATACTCCATTCCCCTTCCATTAAAGGCAAGCGTGCCATAGGTCTTTTTTACTGCCTTATCTCCCTGCACTGCCAACCTTCCGTGATCTGTGGACCTGCACACCCAGATCCCTCTGCCTTTCAATACTCCTAAGGATTCTGCCATTCACTGTATACCTTTCACCCGTGCTTGATCTTCCAAAATGCATCACCTCGCATTTGTCCGAACATGCTCACAACTGATTGGGACTCAATCAGTTTTGCATCCAATGGTATTCATTCAAGTTTGAGAATAGGCAATCGTTTATATCTATTAGCATCTGTCAGAGCATTTGTCTTTCTCTGTAATATACTGGAATTTGTCGCTAATATAACCATAACATCTGCTGTGCTGTGCCAGCTCAGTTAATGAAGCCATCTCTGTTCAGTGGGGAGTTTCCTGAAGGTTTTCATAATTTAATAATTTAACAACAATGACAGTGATTGTAAACAGTGGGGACACATAAAGGCAATGGAAAACCTGAAATCTCTGCACACAATGTCACTGCTCCAAGAAGCAGATAACATTTAGACAACGGCGATGAAGAAAAGGAGGAGCATATCTTGCTCGAAGTACTTCACCAGTTCATAGCGAATATGTTGTTTCAAAACAAAGGGGTTTGAATCTTGTTAGGAAAAGTTAATTTTGTTGCCAATATCCTTCTTAAGACCTAATGTGGAGGAACTGGTATTGGACTGGGTCACTATATAAGGTCACCCCTCAGCCTCCGATGTTCCAGGGAAAACAGCCCCAGCCAATTCAGCCTCTCCCTGCAGCTCAAAACCTCCAACTCTGGCAAAATCCTTGTAAATCTTTTCCGAACCCTTTCAAGTTTCACAACATCCTTCAGATAGGAAGGAGACCAGAACTGCACACATCAACCACCTGATGAAGGAGCAGCGCTCTGAAAGCTAGTGCCTCCAAATAAACCGGTTGGACTATAACCTGGTGTTGTGCGATGTATAACTTCTTAAGACCAGAAGACATGGGAGCAGAAATAGGGCATTCAGCCCACTCAGCCTGCTCCGCTCCACCACCCAACTGGATCCCATGGCGTGGAGGTGCTGGTGTTGGACTGGGGTGGTCAAAGTCAGAAGTCACATGACACCAGGTTATAGTCCAACAGGTTTATTTGAAATCACAAACTTTGGTAACATTGCTCTATTGTCAGGTGAAGTGACTTAACTTGACAAAGGAGCAGCGCTCTGAAAGCTTGTCATTTGAAATAAACCTATTGGACTATGACCTGGTGTCATGTGACTTCTGACCTCAATGGGATCATGGCTGATCTGATCATCTGCAACCCCACTTCCCTGCCTTTTCCCCATGACCCTTGATCTCCCCCCCATACCGATTAATAATCTGTCTTGCTAAGCATTGAATATACTGAATGACCCAGCCCTTTGCAGTAAAGAAGTCCACACATGCACTACCCTCTGAGAAAAGATAATCCCCCTCATCTCAATCTAAATTGTGTGATCCCTTATTCTGAGATTATGTTATCGGATCCTGGACTGTCCCATGAGGGGAAATAACCTTCCTGCATCTACCCTGTCAAGTCCCCTATGAGTCTTGTATATTTTAACAAGGTTGCCTCTCATTTTTATATGTACCAAAATGTTCATACAAAACCTGCACATTTATTCTTCATAAGATAGTCACCCCTCATATCCAGTATCAGTTGTATGAACCTTCTCTGGACTGCCTACAATGTCACAGAACATAGAACATTAGAGTGCAGTACAACCCCTTCAGCCCTCAATGTTACATCGACCTGTGGAACCAATCTGAAGCCCATTTAATTCCATTATAGTCCATATGCCTATCCAATGACCATTTAAATGCCCTTAAATGTCAGTCGATCGTAGGTAAGGGCTATAAAACTATTCACAGTATTCCACTAATGATTAATGCCTTGTCTAAATTTAGTAAAACCCCCCCAACTTTTATATTTCATTTCCTTTGAAATAACTGTCAGCATTCCATTTGCCTTCCCCATTACCTGCTGAACGTGGACGCTAGCTTTCAGTGACTCATGAGCAGAGTCTTGTAAATCCCTCTGAAGTATCTGAAAAAAGGAAAAGAGAAGCTGGGCAGCTGTACAGAAGGAAGTCAAGGTACAGCCACCAAGGTAGAGAAATTGAATTTGAGGATGCTTAACTATTAGTGAAGCACAGATATCTCAAAATGTTTGGGTCAAGAGAAGGTTACAAATACAGAGAAGGACCAGTTCATGGAAATGTTATAGCCCACCAGCATAAGGGATGTAGCCCAAACAACAAGGAAGAGGATGGTCTAAAATTCAATTATTTCCTGTTCTGAAGAAGGATAAAACATTAACTGTTTTATCTCCAAAGCTGCTGCCAGACCTGCTACGTTTCTCCAGCATTTAATCATTTCGAGGTTTATACTATCCAACACATCCCCACCCCCACACTCCCACATGTACACACACACACCCTCACACACACAAACACACTCTCTCTCACAAAAACACACACAGGCACACACACACATTCTCTCTCTCTCACTCTCTCACACACTCACACACACACACACACACCCAACACCAACACACACACACTCTCTCTGACACACACACACACACACACAAACACGACAAGTGGAGGTGTGGGGAAGGACTTGATGAGGTGCTCATCCTTATTGATAATATGTTGCAGGCCACGAAGAACATGACGTAGTTTTTCGGCTCCTGGGATGTATTGGAGAACGAATAGTACCCTGTTGGGAGCAGCTCGTGTCTGACTCCTGAGGAGGTCATTACAGTTTCTTGCTGTGGCATGTCGGAACTAGCGGTTGATGAGTTAAGCATTGTACCCTGCTCTAATGAGGGCATCCTTGAGTACTTCCAAGTGCCCATCACAGATCCTGTGTATGCTTAGGGACTATCCGTAGGGGATGGCTGTTTTAATATGTTTCGGGTGGAAGATGGAGAAATGTAGCATCATGAGGTTATCCGTAGGTTAGTGGTAGAGTGAGGTGCTGAGGTGCCCATCCTTGATGGAGATGCATGTGTCCAAGAATGCGACAGATAGCAGAGAGTAGTCCATGGTGAGTTTGATGGTGGGATAAAACGCATTGATATCACTGTGTAGTTGTTTCAGTGACTTTTCACCATGGGTCCAGAGGAAGAAAATGTCATTAATGTATCTGGTGCATAGTGTTGGTCAAAGGTCCTCTGTAGAGAAGAAGTCTTGTTCGAACCTGTGCATGAAAGTTTGGCATTTTGGGGTGCAAATTTTGTCCCTATGGCTGTTCTGTGTGTCTGGATGAACATCTGGTTGTCAAAGATGAAAATGTTGTGTTTAAGGATGAAGCAGATGAGTTGTAGGATGGTGCTTGGAGATTGGCAGTTGTTGGTATTGAGTACTGAGGCTTAGTGAGTTTTGAGAAGATTTGTAGGTCAGGTTGAGGTTCTGGATGTAGGTTTGCTCGCTGAGCTGGAAGGTTCATTTCCAGACATTTTGTCACCCTACTAGGTAACATTTTCAGTGGGTATCCAGACGAAGCACTGCTGCTGATTCCTGCTTACTATTTATATGTTTGGGTTTCTTTGGGTTATTGATGCCATTTCCTGCAGTGATGTCATTTCCTGTTCTTTTTCTCAGAGGGTGGTAGATGGGGTCTAACTCGATGTGTTTGTCAATAGGGTTCCGGTTGGAATGCCATACTTCTAGGAATTCTCGTGTGTATCTCTGTTTAGCTTGTCCTAGGATGGTTGTGTTGTCCCAGTTGAAGTGGGACAAACAAAACTAATGTAATTTACAAAAATACAAAAAGACCCCATACAGATAACAAGCAAAACTAATGTCATTTACAAAATATCATGCAAGAACTGTAACAAACATTACATTAGACAAACAGGCAGAAAACTAGCCACCAGGATACATGAACATCAACTAGCCACATGACATGACTCTCTCCCACTAGTATCCATACATACAGATAAGGAAGGACACCACTTTGACTGGGACAACACATCCATTCTAGGACAAGCCAAACAGAGACACGCACAAGAATTCCTAAAAGCATGGCATTCCAACCAGAACTCTATCAACAAACACATCAAGTTAGACCCAATCTACTACCCCCTGAGAAAAAGAACAGGAAATGACACCATCACCACAGGAAAGGACAGCACCAACACAAAGAAACCCAAACATATAAATAGAAAGCAGGAATCAGCAGCAGTGCTTCACCTGGAGGCCCACTGAAGATGTAACCTAGCAGGATAATGAAACGTCTGGAAATGAGCCTTCCAACTCAGCGAGCAAACTTACATCCAGTACTGAGGCTGTTGCCGCGATGCCGTCATATTGGGAGATGCTGGTCTAGAGTGCCAAACCTTTCATCGTGACGAGGAATGTTCCCGGTTCGACTGGTCCGTGGGTGCTGAGTTCCTGTAAGAAATCTGTAGTGTTGCGACAGAAGCTGGAGGTCCCCTGTACAATGGGTTTCAAGATGCCCTCATCATAGCCAGAGAGGTTCTCACACAGGGCCCCATTGCCTGATACGATGGGACATCCTGGTGTGTTGGCTTTGTGTATCTGTGGAAGGCAGTAGAAGTTCCTATGCGAGAAGTACGTGGGATGAGGGTGCATAGGGAACTCTGAAGGACTGGATCCAAAGTCCTGATCAATGTATTTAGTTCATGGGTGTGCTCTTTGGTCGGATCAGCCGGCAGTTGCCTGTAGTGTTCCTGGTTGTTCAGTTGTCGGTACACTTCCTTGCAGTAATCTGTTCTATTCTGAATGGCAATGACTGCGAAGAACAGACTGGATCAACTGGGCTTATACTCACTGGAATTTAACAGAATGAGGGGGAATCTCATGGAAACATATAAAACCCCAAAGAGACTGGGCAGGCTAGATATAGGAAGAATGTTCACAATGTTGAGAAGTCTGAAATTATGGGTCACAGTCTAAGAATAAGGGGTAAGCCAGTCTGGACTGAGATGGGGAAGAATTTCTTCGCTCAGAATCTCTTCTCTCCCACAGGAAGCTGTTGGGGCCAATTCATTAGATAGATTCAAGAGGGAACTGGATGTAGCCCTTGCGGCTAAAGAGATGAGGGGGAATGGGGAGAGGGTGGGAATGGGATACTGAGATTGCATGATCAGCCATGATTGTATTGAATATTAATGCAGATTCGAAGGGCCGAATGGCCTACTCCAGCACCTTTTCTCTATGTTTCCATGTTACAGCCAGTGACAGAATGTTTTAGTGATGTCAGGTTTCAGAATTACAGCACTGTAACAGGCCATTCAGCTCTAGGTGAGGTGGCTTCCTCCAATTCTTCATCTCATCCTGTTACCTTCACCTTCACAGAATCACAGGACTGCTACCATTCTACCATTCAGTCCATCATACCCTGCCAGCTCTCTGAATCCTGCGATAGGGTGAGGGTTATCAAATAACTATATAACTCTCTTTTCAGCATCTTGAATGAATCTGCCACTAACAGTCTCCCTGGCAGTAAATTCTGGATCCGCAACCATTTATCATGTGGAGTAGTTATACCTCTCATCACTTTTGCTTTTTTTGCTAGATCTATGCCCTTAATCCTTTCAATAATGGGGACATTTTCTCCCAGTTTTCTGTCCAGTGATCTCATGATTTTGTGTAGTTCTGTCAGATTTCCTCTCTTCCTCAAGGAGCACTGTTCCAGTTTCTCCAGTCCATCTTCACAACTGAAATTTCTCAACACAGACTCATGGAGTCATACAGCAAGGAAACAAACCCTTCGGTCCAACCTGTCTAAACTAAACTATTCCCACCTGCCTGCACTTGGCCCATATCCTTCCAAACCTTTCCTATTCATGAACTTTTCCAAATGGCTTTTAAATGCTGTAACTGGTCTGACAACTGCACCATTTAAGTTCAGAGATGGTTACTGAGAGTGGTAAACTCAGCCCGGACAGTCACAAAAACCAACCTCTCGTCTATAAAATCCATCTACCAGGCCCACAGTCAAGGATAAACCGCCAGCATTCTCAAAGATCCATCCCACCCTGGCAATGTTTTTCTATAACCTCTATCATTGGGGAGAAGGTACAGAAACCTAAACACACGCACCAGCCGGTTTTGGAACAGTTTCTACCCTGCTGTTGTTGGAATACTGAATGGACTCTCAAACTCTTAACTTTCGCCTGTCCTGTGTTTTTGTTTTTGCTGCTGTTTACCTATTATTTACTTATCAACGCGACTTAACTCTGTGATCTGCCTGTGTTGCTCGCAAGGCAAAGCTTTTCACTGTGCCACAGTACATGTGACAATAAATTCAATTCAATTCAATTCAATTCAATTCAACTGTATCTGCATCCACTACGTCCTCTGGGAATCATTCCACACACGAACCACTCTCTGTGTAAAAAAATGTTGCCTTTCATGTCCTTCTTAAATCGTTCTCCTCTCACCTTAAAAACATGCCCCTGGTTTTGAATCTCCCCACCCTAGGGGGAAAAAACTCTTATTATCCAGCTTATCTTTATCTCTCATGATTTTATAAACTTCAATAAGGTCACCCCTCAACCTCTTACGATCTAGTGAAAAATGCCCTAGTCATTCCAATTTATTTTTATATCTCAAACCCTCCAATCCTGGCAACATTGTGGTGAATGTCTTCTACTCTCTTTCCAATGTGTTCACATCCTACCCAAAGCGTGGTACCCCGGATTGTACACAGTACTCCAGCTGAGGCTGGGCTGGTGTCTTATAATTAGAGTGGTGCTGGAAAAGCACAGCAGGTCAGGCAGCATCTGAGGAGCAGGAAAATCGACGTTTCCGGCAGAAGACCTTCAGCAGGTGATTCCTGATGAAGGGCTCCTGCCCGAAACATCGACTTTCCTGCTCCTCGGATGCTGCCTGACCTGCTGTGCATTTTCCAGCACCGCTCTAATCTTGACTCTAATCTCCAGCATCTGCAGTTCTCACTTTCACCTAGTGTCTCGTAATGGCTAACAAAGGAAAATTACTGCAGCTGATGGAGCAGCACAGAGAGTGCTGGAGAAACTCAGCAGGTCTGATAGTATCTGTGGAGAGAGAAATAGAGCTGATATTTCAAGCCCAGTGTGACTCTTTTCTATCCCATCTCCAGCCTCTTTCAGTTCCAAAAAAGAGTCATACTGGACTCAAAATGTTAATTCGGTTTTGAGTTTCCTCCAGTGTTCTCTGTGTTTGTATCTTATACCTTTGAGTCCATTCTCTAACATGTATTTATTTGGCTTCTCTTTAAACACATCAAATGGTAAAAAAAATCAAGAAACAAAAAATGAAAAATGGGGAGATACAGACCAAAACAAGGTGAGGAGAAATCTGAGAGACAAATGAAAACATGGAAGTGACTGAGCGAGAGACAGTCAACTTACATATTTGCAGTAATTAATATTTCAGAAAATATTCTCATCTGTTATGTTTGCATTGTTCAGGGCAAGTTTAAATTTCAAACTCCAATTCATTGAACAAATGTTACATGAATGGTTCAGATCCACACGATGTTCAGTCCCATTGTATCCTAATAATGAACAATAACAGCTTAATGGGTAATTGATAAGCAAAAGCATTTCAAATGCATTCATGACACACAAACAGAAAGCATTTGTGTCTCTGATGAGGGAAGTGAAGATGGAATTGTCAAACCTTTACCTTGCTTTCAATTGGATTTGGAATGTCTAATTTTCAAAATGAATAGCAATTACTTTGCGCAATAAAACTTCCTGATTTGTGCACTAATTAATTATATAATGGGAGCTCAGCTTAGTGGGGAGCCGGTGATGGCTTCTTGAAGAATTGATAACGTAGGATTGGAGCGAAATACTCGAGCAGCCCTTCTCCTTTACATTTAATGAGAGAATTTGTTGATTAATCATTCTCGATTTGCCAAGAAGCAGTTTTTGTCATAGATCCTGATAATGCCACTTATGGTAAGCTTACACATCACCTTGGCTGGGCCACACATGAAGCATTGTTTGTAATCCATTTTACAAATAGAACATAATGACACAGAAAAAGTACTTACAGAACTGATGCCAAATCAGCAATGATGGCATTATCAGGATTAGAGTGAGCAAATTCTGGAGTAATAACTCTGAGAGGTGATCTACTGATTTGTTAAATTACGGGGTACTCTGTTAGAATAGACAAAGCTGTGGGGGGGGGGGATGAAGAAATTGTCAAGACCAGTTTTTCAGTCCCAGGAGTCTTGATGCTTTAGCTTCTGTCTATGCTGTCCACAGATAATCGGAAGAAGCTTCCCTCAATGTGTGTTTGTTCAGTTCTGGAAACCTAGTCGGTATGGATGAGCTGGGCCAAAGGGGCCTTTCTCCGTGCTGTATACTTCTATGACCCTGTGGCTGTATGACAGCAGCATCCCTTTAATACAAACAGTATGCCTTTAAGATGTACAGGCCAGAAGATACATCTCTACTTGCACCTGCAGCAGTGCGCTAGGTGCAAGCTCAAATCTTTATAATGAAAAGGGATGCCATCTGTCTTGATGGCAACAGAGATAGAGAGGTGATCATAAATCAAGACTCCTGTGCCTGAAAAACTGCTCTTGACAACAGCATCCACCCCCCCCCTCCCCCCAACCTCCTCTGTCTATCCTAACAGAGACTGTCAGCATCTCCCCACCTCATGATGCTTCCCCATCACTCCATCTATTCAAATACAGCAGCTGATGCAAAAGCAAAATGATTTGAATTCTGGAAATCTTCAGTCAGAAAACTGCGGAGAGCGAACTTTTCAGGCTGATGACCTTTCACTGGAATTGGTCAGTTCTGATCGGTCACAATCATATTAAATGGCAAAGCAGTCTCAGGGGGTTAATGACCTACTCCTGCTCCTATTTCTTAACTTCTTATATAAATACATATTGTTAGCATTTTTCAAACTGAATGCCTAAGTTTGCCGGTGATACCAAATTGCAGGGAAAAATAGGATTGCTACCAAAAAAAGATTAATTTCAAAGAAATTTATTGTTAGTAGGATTAGAGAAAAAAAATTAATATTAAAAAGTGTAACATTTCCTTCTATAGGAAGGATACTATTAAATTAGTGAGGGTGCAGAAAAGATTTACCAGGATGTTACCAGTCATAGAGGGGCTGAGTTATAGGAAGAGGCTGTATAGATTGGGACATGTTTCACTGGAACGTAGGAGGTTAAGGAGTGATCTGATAGAAGTTTATAAAATTATGAGGGTCGTAGATAAGGTAAATAACAAAGGTCTTTTCCCTAAGGTAGGGCAGCCCAAAACTAGAAGGCATTTAAAAGGGTCTTGAGGGGTAAGTTTTTACACAGCAAGTGCTTGGTATGTGGAATGAACTGCTGAAGGAAATGGTAGGTGCAGACACAGTTACAATGTTTTAACAACTTTTGAACAAGCATGTGAACAGGAAACAGGTACGTGGGCCACAAGCAGGTAAATGGGACTAGTTTAATTTGGGAAAATTGGTCAGCACGGATGACTTGTACCGAAGGGTCTGTTTCCAAGCTGTAAAACCCTATGACTATGATTGAGCTGTTGTGCAGACATTGTCAACATATGTGAAACAACTCAATATTTATTTTTGTTACAGAAACAAATGAAAACAATTTGTACATCGCTGAAACCCACTCTAGATTTCACTCATTCTGCCAGCTCACATTTTATTTGCTGCCCTTATCTCACTCCATCCAAGTTAACCTTCCCACTAACAGATAGATTTCCACCTCTGTTATCAGCATGTCCCGATTAATTCAGAGTGGGTCGGCTCTTTAAAGTAGAGCTGGAAAATCTAGTTACAACAAGCTATTTTGCAACAAATACATTTTAGTCCACCAAAGTAAAAGAGCAAATATTAGCATATTAGCAATAATTTATGTACATTTTAGGCCATGATTTGGAGGTGCCAGTATTGGATCGGGGTGAACAACGTCAGAAACCATGTGACACATTAAAGTCCGACAGTTTAATTTGAAATCACAAGCTTTCGGAGCGCTGTTATTTTGATGAAACCTCGTGATTTCAAAAAAACCTATAAACTGGTGTTGTGTGACTTCTGACCTTCTTCTAAGCCAGATTCTGGATTAGTGGTGCTGGAAGAGCACAACAGTTCAGGCAGTATCCAAGGAGCAGCGAAATCGACGTTTCGGGCAAAAGCCCTTCATTTTTACCTTCTTCTAAGCCAGACTAGTTGTCTATACTTAGTTCTTTTGGGATTTTTTTTAACCACGGTGTAGCTATTTCTAAGCTCCCTATTCTTGCATTGTTAATTTATTATAACCAATTTTCTTGTAAAGTTAACCCCAGCAATAAGGTTTCCCGAGATCCACTGTCAGTCCAAACGAACCTGCATTGATTCTAAAACATATGTACAACAGGAGACATCACGTTAGCTTTGGATGACAGTGTAAAATGAGACATTAATATCTTGGCAACTCTTTAAACATGTCCCCAAATTTTCATTCATTCGAAACCAATAGGGCAACTAACTAAAGGATGTGTTGAACAAATGGTCATGCTAACGTCACGTATTCGACATTATCATATAAAATCTGGATACTCAGCAGTCTTACACTCAAAATTCAGAAACTCCAACCCACAGCCATGGACCTGCTAATACAATGCCAGAGTTATATGGTCTTTTTTCATTCAGTTACATTAGAAATCGCTTTCACAGATATTGGTGGGAGATATGTGGACAATATAGATAAACTATTTCCAATGGTTGGGCATTCTAGATCAAGAGGCACAGTCTGAGAATGAGGGCCAGACCATTCAGGAGAGAGGTTAGGAAGCTTTTCTACACACAAAGGGTGGGAGAGGTTTGGAACTCTCTTCCACATGTAGCAGCAGGTGCTGGATCAGTTATTAATTTTAAATCTGAGATTAGTAAACTTTTATTAATCAAAGGTATTAAGGGATACAGACCTAAGTCAGGTAAATAGAGTTCAACCATGATCTCATGGATGGTTGGAACAGGATTGAGGGGCTGGAATGCCTATACCTGTCCCAGGGGAGGGATGTTTCACACCCAAATTCAGTTGGACTGACCATGATGTAACAAGGATGGCTCATGTTGCATTGACAGATCAGTAGATGAATTCCATGGTAGAGCTGAATCATAGAATCCCTATCAAGTCCACAACAAACCTCTGAAGAGCATTCCACCCAGACCAACTCCTTACCCTATCCCTATAACTCTGCATTCCCCATGATTAATCCACCCAACATATGCATTCCTGGACACTATGGGCAACTTAGCATGGCCAATCGACCTAACCTGCACATCTTTGAATTGTGGGAGGAAAGCCACGCAGACAAGGGGAGAACGTGCAAGCTCACACAAATAGTCACCCGAGGCTGGAATTGAACCCAGGTTCCTGGCGCTGTGAGACAGCAGTGCTAACCACTGAGCCAGCACGCTATGCAAGCTGTTGGAGCTGTAAAACCTGAAAGCTTTGCACACACCAATGTCTCACCAAATCCAGAGACTGGCCGTAATTTCCTTTCTTGATAAGCACCCAAACACTCTGAAAAATGTAACCCAGGCAAACTCCGTGTCACCTTTCCATCCAATTGACTTATACACCTCAATCACCCACTAATGAAGAATGAGTTTCTTAATCAAATGGCATGATTAATGGAGAGAACATGTAAGTTAGTTCAAAGTGTCAATTAAACATATCCTAATTCAGATTTTAGGATATTCACCCTTGATTAATTGTTAAGAAAGTGAGAGATGCAAATGAAAACAATTCGTACATCGCTGAAACCCACTCTAGACTTAGCTAATACTGCCAGCTCACATTTTATTTGCTGCCCTCATGACATTCCATCCAAGTTAACCTTCCCAATAACAGACAGATTTCCACCTTGAAGCTCTGTTATCAACTTGTCTTGATTGACTCAGGGTGGTTCGGTTCAATAAAGTGGAGCAGGACAAAAGTTACAACAGACTATTTTGCAAATAATACATGCTGGGTGAGGTGAATAGAATGGACGCATTTAATGGGAGGTGAGATAAATATATTGGGGGGGACAGGGGATTATGCTGAAAGTCTTTAATGAGAAAGAATGGGAAGAAACTGATGCAAAACATTGGGGCTCAATGATCTTTCTTTGCATGGGACTTTTACCTTGACTTCAGGGGTCACAAGGACAGATTATACAAATTTGGTCTGTTTTCTCTAGAATTTACAAGGTTAAGGGGTGATCTGTTCGAAGTCTTCAAGATAGTAACAGGAAAAGGCAGGGTAGATAAAGGGAAACAATTTCCATTGGTTGGGGATTCTAGATCTAGGGCTCAAAATCTGAGAATTATGGCCAGACCGTTCAGGAGAGATGTTAGGAAGCTCTTCGACACACAAAGGGTGGGAGAGGTTTGGAACTCTCTTCCACCAAATGGCAGTGGGTGCTAGATTGGTCATTTAATATAAGGGGTGACCTTATAATGGTTTATAAAATCATGAGGGGCATGGATAGGGTGAATAGACAAGGTCTTTTCCCTGGGGTGGGGGAGTCCAGAACTAGAGGGCATAGGTTTTGGAGGAGAGGGGAAAGATATAAAAGGGATCTAAGAGTCAACCTTCTCACGCAGAGGGTGATGCATGTATGGAGTGAGCTCCCAGAGTAAGTGGTGGAGCCTGGTACAACTACAGCATTTAAAAGGCATCTGGATGGGTATATGAGAAGGAAAGGTTTAGAAGGATGTGGGTCAAGAACTGACAAGCAGGACTAGATCAATTTAAGAAATCTGGTCTGCATGTGACAATAAAATCTAAAACTAAAATCTATGCCCTCTTAGTCCTCAATCCCATCAGTTAATGAAGTGATTATCTGTTTTTTTTTTAGCAAATATTTTGCGTATCCAACACAGGGTAGAGTGCTGAACTTATTCAATTCATAATTGGTTTGGGGGGATCCTTGTCTGCACAGATTGGTTGTTGTGTTTTCCTGTATTGCTGTAGAGACCATGTTTCAAAAATATTTATTCATTGTAAAGTAGTTTAGGATGTCCTAAGACAGTGGAAGTTATTACATAAGTGCAAGTTCTTTGTTTCTCTTTCCTGTCTTCACTCCTGGGCATCATGCCAGAGAGAGAGAGAGAGAGAGCAAGAAAAGCTGCTTGCATTATACAGGGTGCAGAGAAAAATAACTTGAGTAAATCTCAAGTGTAAAGGAGATGAGCTGTAAGAAAAAATTAAAGAAGTTTAAGCCTCACAGTCGATAAAGCTGATGGTTAAGCAGGAATCTCATTGAGGATATAAAATATTAAACGGTATATATACACATAGTGCAACCACAGCCCTACTTCAAATAATGCCAGAAGGGACCTAAATGGTAATAAGTAAAAGTAAATGTCTTTACTCAAAGTGATATATTTTTGAGAATATTTTAAGCAATCTTACTTTTTCGAAATTGTCTTCCTAAATCCCATTTGTCAGAAGGAATTTAAGAATTCATCCGACAACATAGCTCGTAGCAACTCCTTGCCTTATCAATAAAATAAGGCTTGAAAACTTGAAATCCAGAGTTGAAAGCAAAACTAGAATTAAAATTATTTCCAGATATCCAACTGCACTCATTCTCATGCTCATGATCCAATCTGTGCGAATCTACATTTAGTTTCATTAAAATTCATCTGCCGTACATACAATATATATTGAATCGTCCTACTTTGGTGTGGTTTCTTTGTCTCTTCAGAATATCATTCTTCAGGCATCATTACCAGACACTTGTCTGAAAAGTTTTTTTTTGTGTGTGTCTGTGTGTGATCATTCTTTCAGGCTTATTCCACATGCTGATGAATTTAAGACCTCCAGGAGTCTTCTATGACATGTACAAATTACATTATTAAAATCGTACAGCCGATCTGAGAATAGGTTATCTGTTCGTTGATTAGTTCACAGTTTATTCTGTTTCGTATTCATGCAGAAATTCACACAAGTACTTGCTGTTCAACATCTTCTGTGTGACTATTCTGACTGTAAGAAGCAGTGAGCCCTTTAGATCGGCAAGGTCATTTGGATATTCACACAACAGCAATAAGAGGCTCTGAGAATAAAAAAGAATTCTTGATTAAAATATGCAGTGAGCCATCCCAACGGAGTGCTAATCATAATAGAGTGAAGCCCTGTTATTGTCACTTTGTTTTCCTCGGCTTAACAAATTGTTCGTAATAATCAAAAGGCTTTACGGTTGGAGTGCATTCACTTTCTCATATCCGTCAAAATTAATTTAATCCCTCAGCTGGTGATGGGTTCCCACACTGTGCTTCGTTGATGTGAGATTACTCTTGAAGTTTGAAGCAAAGGTTGCACAAGGGAAATCAAATGTAGGTGCTGTGAGATCCCTCATAAATTGAGATGGAATGACTAACTCAGTGACCTCGATTTTAACCCTATGCTCCCTAACAGGGATATGGAGGGGGATTGTGCAGAATCCACACATTTTCTCCCCCATCCACACTTCTTATCGTGATGTTCGGCTGGAAGAATTGATGTGAGTACTGATGTTGTTATCACTGGAGTTCACAAACCAGTTGGCCAAACCTGATGAGATAGGCTTCAGAAAAGGACTGAAACACAATTTCAAGGCAATATGCATCTGCACCTTTGGAATCACAGAATTCTTATGGTGTAGAAGGAGGCCAATCGGCTCACTGTGCCTATACCAGTTCTATTATCCAGTCCAACTCCACTGCCAAGTGTCAATCTCCTGCCTTTTCCCCATATACCTGCACCCAGTCACTATCCAAAACAAAAGTCCAATGGCCTCTGGTATTAAAGACAACAAACACCTCTAACAGTGCAGCACTCTCTCAGTGCTGCATTGAAGACTCAGTCTAGGATTCACAAGCTCTCTATGTTTTTCTGAGCACTGAATTGAGGAGGAAAGTCTTCACCCAAAGGGTTGTGAATCTATGGAATTCCCTGCCCAGTGAAGCAATTGAGGCTACTGCATTGAATGTTTTTAAGGCAAAGATAGACAGATTTTTGAACAGTAAAGGAATTAAGGGTTATGGTGAACGGGCGGGTAAGTGGAGCTGAGGCCATGAAAAGATCAGCCATGAACTTATTGAATGGTAGAGCAGGCTCGATGGGCCAGATGGCCTACTCCTGCTCCGAGTTCTTATGTTGTTATGGTGAAAGTACCCATGACAGAGGCATTTTCAGAGGCTTGTGAGTTCTCTTGATTTTATTTCCTACCCTCACCTATCTCCACATCAGACGCTGCTCATTTTACCCTCATTTATTCCAGGAGAATGAACAATTATATGGATGCTATCTCAAGCAGTTTGGAAAACAAAGAGCTGGAAATTATGGTAGAGTTACATAAAGCTCTGCTTCGGCCCCAGCTAAAGCATTGAGTTCAGGTCTGGGATACTGCCTCTCAGGAAGAATACATTGGCTTTGGAAGAGGCACAACTTTGATTGATCAGAATGATGCTTGAGCTAAAAGGGTTATATTATGAGATTTGGATGCATAGACTAGATTCCAGAACACACTTGCACTGGAGGCAGTTTAGGAAAGGTTCATAAGCTCATTCCTGGAGTGAAGGGTTTCTCTGAAAAGGAAAGGCTGAGCACGTTGCTCCTATACTCAATGGATGGAGTCAGAGATGATAGTTTCTCTCCTTCAATCTCTGAAAGTTGGTATCACTGTGAGGCCACCAGTTAAAGTCATAGAAATGTTCTGCACAAAAACAGGCCCTTCGGTCCAACTCGTCCATGCCAACCAGATATCATACATTAATCTAGTCTGATTTGCCAGCATTTGGCCCATATCTCCTCAAAACCCTTCCTACTCATATACTCCAGATGCCTGTTAGATGTTGTAATTGTACCAGCCTCCACCACTTCCTTGCCTTTATTAGTCAGAGCATTGAGTATAGGAGTTGGGAGGTCATGCTGCGGTTATGCAGGACATTAGTAGGCCACCATTGGAATACTACATGCAATTCTGGTCTCCTTCCTTTAGGAAGGATGTTGTGAAACTTGAAAGGGTTCAGAAAAGATTTACAGGGATGTTGCCAGGTTTAGAGGATTTGAGCTTTAGGGAGAGTCAGAATAGGCTGGAGCTGTTTTCCCTGGAATGTCGGAGGCTGAGGGTTCACCTTACAGACGTTTGTGAAATCATGAGGGGCATGGATAGGGTAAATAGGCAAGGTCTTTCCCTAGGGTGGGGTAGTCCAAAATTAAATGGCATAGCTTTAAGGTTGGAGGGGAAAGATGCAAAGGGACCTAAGGGTGGTGTGTGTATGGAATGAGCTGCCAGAGGATTTCTTACAGTCAGAGAGTCATAGAGGTATACAGCATGGAAACAGATCCTTTGGTCCAACTCATCAATGCTGATCAGATATCCTAAATTAATCTAGTCCCATTTGCTAACATGTGGCCCATATCCCTCTGCATTTTCCTGTTCATATATCCATCCAGATGCCTTTTAAATGCTGTAATTGTACCAGCCTCCACCACTTCCTCTGGCAGCTCATTCCATTCACGGACCATCCTTAGGTCCCTTAGGGCACTCCAGGGAAAACAGCCCCAGCCTCTTTAGCCCCTTCCTAAAGCTCAATCCCTCCAACTCTGGCAACATCCTTGTAAATCTTTTCTGAACCTTTTCATGTTTCACAATATCCTTCCTATAGGGGGGAGACCAGAACTGAATGCAGTATTCCAAAAGTTGTTGCCCTTGAACTGATTGGCTCTGTCGGCCAGTTCAAAAGGTAGTTAATAGCTAAGGCCTCGAGTCACTTGTCCAAACCAAGGGAGAATAGCAAATTTGTGTCACTGATGGGATTTTATGAAATGGTTGCTCAATCTGTGTAATTTGAGATTTTATTGATTCCAAATTTCTCTATCTGTCATGGCGGATTCAAACATCTGCGTCTGAACACAAATTTGTCCCTGTGAATTGCTAACCCAGTGACGTTACCACCAAACAACGAATCTCATGATTGCAACCTACAGGATTCTGAGGACACCTGACAGGATGGATGCTAAGAAGATGTTTCAGGAGGGAAGTCTAGAACAAAGAGGTACACTTTTGGAAGAAGGGGTCTCCCTTCTCTCAGAAAATTGCAAATCTTTGCAATTTAGTATCCCAGAGAAGAGTAGAGAATGACTCATTTAATACTGTAAAGGCATGGAATATTTCCATCTGCACACGTTATGGTTGGCTTGGGTGGCAAGCAGGAATGTAGATATAATATCGCAGTCAGATGAGCCATGATCTTGTTGAATGATGGAGAAGACATGAGGTGCTGAATGGCCTATTTCTGCATCTATTTCCTAATGAGAACGAACTGTCCTGGACCTCTCATGTAGATGTGACGGTCCAGAAGGCACAACAGCACCGCTTCTTCCCCAGGCAGGTTCAGAAATTCAGCATGTCCATAAGAATCCACACCAACTTTTACAGATGCACCATTGAGAGCACACTGTCTGGGTGCATAACGGCCTGGTATGGCAACTGCTCTGCCCAGGATTGTAAGAAACTACAGAAGGTGGTGTGCACAGCCCCGACCATCACAGAAGCCAATCTTCCACCCATGGACTTCATTTACACTTCATGTTGCCGCGGAAAGGCTACCAACATCATTAAAGACCCCACCCACCCCAGTAATGCTCTCCCACAACCTCTTCCATCAGACAGAAGATACAGAAGCCTGAACACATGCACCAACAGGTTCAAGAGTAGTTTCTTCACTGCCGTTATTAGACTGATGAATGGTCTCTCTAACTTTAAATAATATTGATCTTGTTAATTTGGATCTTGCTTTGTGCACCTCCTGGTAGTGTAACCTGTATATCTCACTCTGTCTAAGCCCCCACTCTTCTGTATGTCCTTGTTTGCTATGATCTGCCTATACTGCTTGCAAAACTAATCTTTTCACTGTAGTTAAGTACATGTGACTACAATAAATCAAATCAAATCAAAAAATTCAAGGGGTAAAGGTTAATGGGAAGGCGTCAATGACGTTACATATAGTTCATTAAACTTATTTGAATTATTGGATAGCTAAAGTAGGTTTATAGATGAAGTACAGGCATCGGTAGCCAATTCCTTTATATTATTAACCATTCCCATGCCATTCGATAGTTTCAGCAACACGGACATGAGGATCTGCTTCATTTGATCTTCACGGTGAAAATTATATCATTTGAAAAGTTTGAATGCTGGTAGTTGGAAATAAGTGCTCCTTATTGCAAATAGCCTACTCCATTAAGACAGTAATGATCTCTTATTCCATTAAGTCTTATTTTGTGTACGAGAAGCAGCAACTGTAATGATGATAATTTTGCTACAGATGATTATAATGATGGCACAGCAGTGAGCTTAACAACAGCCCTAACCTCTGCTGAATAGATGATTCGCATACTGGCAACCGTCCTATTTCTGCAGATGTCTCTGGAGCTGTTCAGCTCTGCTTGGCAATGCATAATTACACTAAAGATTGATAACATAGCACTGACTAAACATTTTGATAAGTGAAAAAAAAGCATTCACAAATTCAATCTGGGCTGATTGTACTTCACTGATAATTGGCCTTTCAAAAGGTCTCATTTCTTTATCTCCTGTGAGAAAATATTGAAAGTTTTTGTGTCAGATTTCACACAACGAAGCTTTCCAGATGACAAACTCCTAAAGAACTTTGAAGTGAGAAGTTAATTTGGAAACACACGCTGCTGTAAAGGGC
The DNA here is from genome assembly GCF_004010195.1 of Chiloscyllium plagiosum. NCBI lineage: Eukaryota > Metazoa > Chordata > Chondrichthyes > Orectolobiformes > Hemiscylliidae > Chiloscyllium > Chiloscyllium plagiosum. The sequence goes on from NC_057720.1 coordinate 5,998,080, forward strand.
ATTTCATGTACAAATGAAGCCATGTAAATTACAGCTGTATCTTTCGTCTCACTCATGTCCAATTAGTAGATCTTTCCACCTCCCACGTTCGGTTTCACCAATGTTGATTTCACCAGGATTAAAAGACCAACATACTCAACGTAAATAAACCTTGCCTGTTTTGAAGTGAAGGGTTAGTCGAAATCTGCTTCCCTGTGTTGGAAATTCTGTTCCTCTTCTTTTCAGCAGATTCAAAAAAGCAAGTCAGTAATGCATCTGACAATTAACTTTATTTATTAATGTTTCAAACATTAATCTTCAAGCTTCATACAAAACAGAACACATTAGCCTTATGAATGGAGAATTTATTGCGAACCATGAGAGAGTGGTCTATCTAAGACCGGCTACATTATTTCCTCTCGGAGTCAGTCAAAATTCCTATCAAGAAAAACTTCTCTTTTTTTTCATTTTCTAGTTCTTGATGGATTTGAGTCCACTGTGGGCGTTTTGAAAACCTTTAGATCATTGAACATGTTGCTGGACAATTATTAGGGGCCTAATGTCCCGTTATCTTTGCTTCCGATCTCTGCTGTAGCCAAATTAAACCTTTTGTTGTGCAAACATTTAACCTCCAATCTTTTGCAATCTCTACAGCAAAAAAAGCACTATCTATACTGCAGTCATTTCCTTCTTTTGCCTCTCCCCCTGCTGTGATGAAAAGTCATGTTTTAAAAGCCTTTGTTTAAGTCTAACAACATGTTTACATCAATCTTATTAATGTGAGTTAGCTTATTTATTTAATAATCTACTTTGCTGGTCTCCACCGATTGCATTATTTTCATCCCTCAAGTTAATATTCTCTGATGGTTATCGAAGGTGTGATAAATCCTCATTTGTATTGTGGTGGAAAGTTTATAATTTATATATTAATATAATTTTTAAACGTTGGATCTTAGAATAGAGGCAAGTGGGTGTTATTTACTTCTATGAAGGGTATTCATTGTGAAAACAAAGCAAGGTCAGAGAGTCCTCCAGGAACAGTGATAAAACCAAGCTTTCATCATTAAACCAGTGCCTACAGTCCACTGTGGTGTTAATGGTAGGATGTTTGCACAGTTGGATTTACAGCAGATAGGGCAAACACATAAAACCATCAGCTTTGTTTTCCGTTCATAAGAATCTAGGATGAGCAAGTTGAGAAGATATAGAGTGATGGGTTGAGAAACAAGTTTAGTTTCTGTCCTAGAAATAGGGGGTGATTCAGAGAAAAAGTCACCGCTGCAGAATTATTTAGTTTGTAAAACTTCCAAGCCAGGAAAATTTGGTTAGAAATCTGAAGATTATTAGAACAAGAGAGTTTGAGCTTTTTTTTGTTATTATTAACTATACCTCCTTTGTTGACATCCAAATCATTTATATAAATGACGAAAAGCAGTGTTCCCAGCACCGATCCTCGTGACACACCGCTGGTAAGAAGCCTTCAGTCTGAAAAGCAACCCTCCACCACCACCCTCTGTCTTCTACCTTTGAGCCAGTTAGGTATCCAAATGGCTAGTTCTCCCTATATTCCATGAGATCTAACCTTGCTAACCAGTCTCCCATGGGGAACCTTGTCGAACGCCTTACTGAAGCCCATGTAGATCACATCTACCATTCTGCACTCATCAATCCTCTTTGTTACTTCTTCAAAAAACTCAATCAAGTTTGTGAGACATGATTTCCCACACACAAAGCCATGTTGACTATCCCTAATCAGTCCTTACCTTTCCAAATACATGTAAATCCTGTCCCTCAGGATTCCTCCAACAATTTGCACACCACCGAGGTCAGGTTCACCAGTCTATAGTTCCCTGGCTTGTCTTTACTGCCCTTCTTAAACAGAGGCACCACATTAGCCAACCTCCAGTCTTCTGGCACCTCACCTGTGACTATCGATGATGCAAATATCTCAGCAAGAGGCCCAGCAATCACTTCCCTAGCTTCCCACAAAGTTCTAGGTCACACCTGATCTGGCCCTGGGGATTTACTTACCTTTAAGACATCCAGCATCTCCTCCTCTGTAATATGGACATTTTTCATGATATGACCATTTATTTCCCCATATTCCATATCTTCCATGTCCTTCTCCACAGTAAACAATGATGTAAAATACTAATTTAGTATCATCCCTGCCTCCTACAGTTCCATGCATAGCCTGCCTTGTTGATCTTTGAGGGGTTCTATTCTATCTAGTTACCCTTTTGTCCTTAATGTACTTATAAAATCCCTTTGGATTCTTCTTAACCCTATTTGCCAAAGCTATCTCATGTCCCCTTTTTGCCCTCCTGATTTCCCTCTTAAGCATATTCCTACTGTCTTTATATTCTTCTAAGGATTCACTCGATCTATCCTGTCTATACCTTATAAATGCTTTCTTCTTTTCTTTGACCAAACCCTCAATTTCTTTAGTCATCCTGCATTCCCACATCTACCAGCCTTTCCTTTCACCCTAACAAGGACAAACTGTCTCTGAACTCTTGTTATATCATTTCTGAAGTCTTCCCATTTTCCAGCCGGCCCTTTACCTGCAAACATCCACCTCAATCAACTTTTGAAAGTTCTTGCCTAATGCCGTCAAAATTGGCCTTCCTCCAAACTTAGAACTTTAACTTTTAGATCAGTCAATCCTTTTCTATCACTATTTTAAAATGAATAGAATTATGGTCACTGGCCCCAAAGTACTCCCCCACTGACACCTCAATCACTGCCCTGCCTTATTTCCCAAAAGTTGGTTAAGTTTTGCACCTTCTCTAGTAGGTACATCCACATACTGAATCAGAAAATTTTCTTGTACATACTTAACAAATTCTTCTCCATCTAAACTCTTAACACCATGGCAGTCCCAGTCTATGTTTGGAAAGTTAAAACCCCCTACCATAACCACCCTATTATTCTTACAAATAGCTGAGATAATATTACAAGTTTGTTTCTCAATTTCCCTCTGACTATTAGGGGGTCCATAATACAATCCCAATAAGGTGATCATCCCTTTCTTATTTCTGAGTTCCACCCAAATAACGTTCCTGGACATATTCTCAGGAATATCCTCTCTCAGTACTGCCATAATGCTATCCCTTATCAAAAATGCCACTGCTCCTCCTCTCTAGCCTCCTTTCTATTGCATTTGTATCCTGGAATATTAAGCTGCCAGTCTTGTCCATCCCTGGGCCACATCTCTGTAATTGCTATGATATCCCAGTCCCATGTTTTCAGCCATGCCTTGAGTTCATCTGCCTTCCTTGTTAGGTCTCTTGCATTGAAATGAATGCAGCTTAATTTATCAGTCTGACCTCTTTCTCTGCTTTGCTCCTATCTGCCCTGACTTTTTGACTTGCTCCATTTCACAACTGTGAGAAAGTGAGGACTGCAGGTGCTGGAGATCAGAGTCGAGAGAGTGGTGCTGGAGAAGCACAGCAGGTCAGGTAGCATCTGAGGAACAGGACCGGTGACATTTTGGGCATTAGCCCTTCATTCCTGATGATGGGCTTAAGCCCAAAACATCGATTTTTCTTGTCTCTTTTCGCAACTGTACCAGTCTCAGACTGATCTCTTTCCTCATTATCTCCTTGTATCCCACACCCCACCATATTAGTTTAAATCCTCCCGAGCAGCTTTAGCAAATCTCCCGACCAGTATATTAGTCCCCTTTCAATTCAGGTGCAATCTGTTCTTCTTGTACAGACCATTTCTACCCCAGAAGAGATTTCAATGATCCAAAAATGTGAACCCTTCTGCCCTGCACCAGCTCCTCAGCCATGCATTCATCGGCTCTATCCTCCTATTCCTACCTTCAATAGCTTGTAGTGCCAGGAGTAATCCAGATATTTCTACCCTCAAGGACTACCTTTTTAAATATCCTGCCTAACTTTCTATCTTCTCCCTTAAGAATCTCATCCTTTTCCTTTCCTATATGGTTGGTACATATGTGTGCAACGATCTCCTGCTGGTCCCTCTCCCCTTTCAGAATATTCTGCTGATATCCTTGATCCTGGCACTAGGGAGGTAACACGCCATTCTGACTTCTCACTGTTGGCCGTAGAAACATCTGTCTATGCCTCTGACTACAGAGTCCCCTATCACAATCGATCACTTGGAACCTGATGTACCTGTCATTACGTTAGAGCCAGTCTTGGTACCAGACACTTGGTTACATTCACCTGAGAGTCCATCACCTCCTACATTTTCCAAAACAGCATACCTGTTTGAGATGGGGAATAGCCACAGGAGACTCTTGCATTTGCTGCCTCCCTCTCCTACTTTTCCTGGTGGTAACCCACCAACTGACTGTATCTGTAGTTTTTCTCCCTTCCTATAACTGCCATCCATCACACCCCCTAGCTTCTGTAAATTCCTCATTGCCTCTAACTGCCATTGCAACCATTCCATGCGATCTGATAGGATTCGCAACCAAACACACTTCCGGCAGACCTAATCATCCTAACTTGGAAACTCTCCTTAATGTTGTGGTTCTGTTCGCCGAGCTAGAAGTTTTTGTTGCAAACGTTTCGTCCCATGTCTGGGTGACATCCTCAGTGCTTGGGAGCCTCCTGTGAAGTGCTTCTGTGGTGTTTCCTCCGGCATTTATAGTGGCCTGTCCCTGCTGCTTCCGGTTGTCAGTTTCAGCTGTCCGCTGTAGTGGCCGGTATATTGGGTCCAGGTCGATGTGTTTGTTGATGGAGTTTATGGGTGAGTGCCATTCTTCTAGGAATTCCCTGGCTGTTCTTTGTTTCGCTTGCCCCATAATGGTAGTGTTGTCCCAGTCAAATTCATGTTGCTTGTCGTCTGCGTGTGTGGCTACTAGGAATAGCTGGTCGTGTCGTTTCGTGGCTAGTTGATGTTCATG
>NC_057720.1:6003076-6003359 GCF_004010195.1 Chiloscyllium plagiosum
TTATAGGGCAAGCGAAACAAAGAACAGCCAGGGAATTCCTAGAAGCATGGCACGCATCCACAAACTCCGTCAGCAAACACATAGACCTGGACCCAATATACCGGCCACTACAGCGGACAGCTGAAACTGACAACCGGAAGCGGCAGGGACAGGCCACTATAAATGCCGGAAGAAACACCACAGAAGTGCTTCACAGGAGGCTCCCAAGCACTGAGGACGTCACCTAGACAGGGAACGAAACGTTTGCAACAAAAACTTCCAGCTCAGTGAACAGAACCACAGC
>NC_057720.1:6003715-6028475 GCF_004010195.1 Chiloscyllium plagiosum
CCTCGCAATTTCATCAACAGATGCCTAAGAGAAAGACAACGGAACGAGGACATGCCGCAACCCAAAGGACTAGCGACACTACCATACATCAGGAGCATTTCAGAACTGACAGCCAGACTACTTCGACCACTAGGACTTATAACAGCACACAAACCAACAGCCACTCTCAGACAACAACTCACCAGAACGAAGGACCCGATACCCACATTAGCATAACTAATGTAGTGTACAAAATCCCATGCAAGGACTGCACAATACACTATATAGGACAAACAGGAAGACAGCTAACGATCCGCATCCACGAACATCAACTAGCCACGAAACGACACGACCAGCTATCCCTAGTAGCCACACACGTAGACGACAAGCAACATGAATTTGACTGGGACAACACTACCATTATAGGGCAAGCGAAACAAAGAACAGCCAGGGAATTCCTAGAAGAATGGCACTCATCCACAAACTCCATCAACAAACACATCGACCTGGACCCAATATACCGGCCACTACAGCGGACAGCTAAAACTGACAACCGGAAGCAGCAGGGAAAGGCCATTATAAATGCCGGAGGAAACACCACAGCAGCACTTCACAGGAGGCTCCCAAGCACTGAGGATGTCACCTAGACAGGGGACGAAACGTTTGCAACAAAAACTTCCAGCTTGGCGAACAGAACTACAACAACGAGCACCCGAGCTACAAATCTTCTCCCAAACTTTGAACTCTCCTTAATCTCCAACAAGAAGAGCACATCACTCTACTAAAGACCATCTTTGCACCTTAATAATGTACAGACCCAGAAAATAGCACAGTCTCACTCCTCTATAAAACACTGTGCCAGACTAAATTAGTCCCACACACACACACACACACTGAATGCTGGAATTAAGGGAAGGCAGTGGTACTGCGATAAAGTCACCAGACACAGGACCCTAGATTATTTTTGGAGGGACATAGAAATGGTAAAAGTAATATTCAATGCAAATCTGAAATGAACAATTAACAAGCTTTCTTGATGGTGACCATGTAAGCACTGTCGATTGAACCCATCTCTTTGATGAAGAATCATCTAGACGTGAAACAACTGCTTACTTTCTCTCCATGGATGAATCATAGAATCCCTGCAGTGTGAGTGCAGGCCATTCAGTCCATCGAGTCCACACTGAGCTACTAAAGGGTATGTCATCCAAACCCACTCTCCTTCTCCTGTAACCCTTCATTCCTCTTGGCTAACCAACAGGTTCCTGGACATTATGGGGTAATTTAGCATGATCAATCTACCTAACTTGCACACCTTTGGACTATGGGAGGAAACTGGAGCAAACCCACACAGACACAAGAAGAATGTGCAAACTCCACACAGACAGTCACCCAAAGGGTGGAATCAAACCCAGGTCCCTGGCGCTATGAGGCAGTAGTGTTAACTACTGCGCCACTGTGCCACCTGACCTGCAGTGATCTCCAGCATTTCTTTTTCAGTCCATCTGGTTCACTAATGTCTTTTAGGGAAGGAAGCTGCCATCCTTACCTGGTATGGTTTATATGTGACTCCAGACCCACAGCAATGTAGCTGACTCTTAACTGCCCTCTGGGCAATTAGGAATGGACAATAAATGCTGGTTTAGGCAATGGCACCCGCATCTGATGAATGAATCAAAAAATCTCATTGAAAGTTATCAAAATTTTATATTAATCTATAGTATTGTACAATAATGAACAGGGTTTTCTCTTTATTCTGCAAAGTGGCTATTTGGAGAGTGATCTTATTTCAGTCATCAGAACATAGAGTCTCTCTTTTACAAATATCAATTTGTCCAAAAACATTTGACTTATGACATAACCTACTCTAAAAGGACATTTGGGTTTATAGTGAAAAACCCTGGACACTGTTTATTTACCAATTAATATTACAAACTTTAACTATTTCTTTCTTTCAGTGCCTACCTTTTTTTTTGTTCATATGGTCGAAAGGCTTATGTCTATTGCTAATTTCTCATTGCCTCAAGAAAGTGATTGTGAATGGTCTTCTTGAATCACTGCAGTTCATCCACTGTAGGTATGCACACAGTGCTTCGTACTTGTTTAACCAGGAGTACGTTTGCTTGTGTATGTTTGTGACTCTATGTCTCAGTGTATCTATGCGTAGGTGTAAATGTCCCTTTGTGTGTCTTTGTGTATGTGTATGTGGGTATGTGTGTCTATGTATGGGTGACCATGGGTGTGTGTGTATATGTGTGTGTGTATGTGTCTGTGTATGTGAGTGCAAATGTGGGTGGGTGTGTGAGGGGCTTTGTGTCTGTGGGTGTACATGTGTGTGTTTATGTGTATGTGTGTATATATCTGTGTATGTGGATGGGGGTGTGTGTGTGCATGTATACATGACTATGTGTATGTGTGTGTGTCTGCCTGTGTGTGTGTATATGTGCATTGTGTATGTGTGTGTGAGAGAGTGTGTGCATGTGCGTGTGGGTGTGTGAGAGTGTGCGTGTGTGTGTGGGAGAGTGAGTGAATGAATGTGTGCATGTGTATGTTGTGTGTGTGTGAGTGTGTGTCTGTGTGTGTGTGTCCGTGTGTGTGTGTCTGTGTGTGTCTGTGTGTGTGCCTGTGAGAAAGAGACACTGTGCCTGCCTGTCCATGTGTGGTTAATAATTTGGAACCAGAGACGCCCATTTTCCCAGTTGAGGATATAAATGCTAATCATCACTAGAGGTTTGTTTGTGTGCAGCCTTTCCTGTTATTATTTCAGAAATAGTGATATTTCTACATTGGATGTCAAAACTAGTTTCAAAATGAAAGGGATATAATGATTTACACTGTAAAACAGTCCCTAAAATAACAGTTTCTTTTCTGCATTAGCACTTGAGAATGAAACCCATCCGTGAATACAGTGAGGTCACCAGGAACAGTCTACTCAGAACTTCAACATTGAGAATATGAAATATAAGTTTCTTTCATAAGGCTTATTTGATGGGGGTTTAAATTGCTTTCTTAAACTTTGGAATCCAACATGAGCTGTTCAATTAGAGATGGCATTTGATGAGCACATAGGGGAATTTTATGAGGTTCCTGATTGAATTTATTATGGGGGTTTTCCAAGATAATCTGTCTAATCTTGTGCGAGTCATAGAGATGTGAATAATGCATCTATAATGAGACATTTGGACACAACTGGTGATGGTCCATCTGTTTGTTTGACAACACTGACCAATCAAACCAAGAGCAGAAGAATCTGAACACCATCAAGGGCAGACCACCCATCCCACACCACCCTCAGTTACACACTCTCAAAGAGCACGGCTAGGGTGAATAGCCAAGGTCTTTTCCCCAAGCTAGCGGAGTCCAAAATTAGAAGGGATAGGTTGAATGTGAGAGAGGAAAGATATAAGTGGGACCTAAGGGGCAACTTTCTCAAACAGAGAGTCATGTATGTATGGAATGAGCTGCCAGAGGCTGGTACAATTACAACATTTAAAAGGCACCTGGATGGGTATATGAATAGAAAGGGTTTAGAGGAATATGGGTCCCATGTTGGCAAATGGAACTAGATTAACTCAGGATATCTGGTTGGCATGGGTGAGTTGCACCGAAGGGTTTGTTTCTCTGCTGTACATCTCTATGACTCTATAACTGGATGGTTATATGGGTGAATTGCAAAGCTTGTGGGATGGATAAGCTTTGATTCATTTCTCAGAGTCATCCCCGACAAATCTCCCTCCCTAATGTATATCTTCCTTTAAATTCCACCCTGCGCGACAAACAAAAGCTAATCAGCACATCGAGGAAAGATTATTTGGCAAATGCATGGGAGTTTAATTGTTGGATCTGTGCTGAAACGCTTTTAACCTTTATTTTAAATTCTTCCCATGCTGTGATTTAGCCTTGCAATAGTCTGCCTTCCCTGCCTGGGCACAGCAAGTGTCTTATGAGTGTGTAAGATATTCCTGACTTGGCCTAATATTTAAACAAAATCTGATGATGTTTTCTGTTCAAATTACAGCATGGGCGCTGGGGTTACAGTCTCTCGTGTAATCCTTTAATAGATATCAAAATTGCTGGAATTTCGAAAATTATATCCAAATTATATTACCTCCCTTAAGTAACCTGCAAGAAATTAATAAGTAAGGCACCTATCTCCGCTGGGTGCTTTATGGAATTGATAGTTGTAGCATTCAATGAATCTTGGCAGGTGATGCAAATCACATCACCTCTGATTTGTTCAGAGTGTTTTATGTCTAACATCAGTGAATTACAGGTACATGCAGCAACTTTACTGGGGCAAAAAGCATCAATAACTCTTCATGGAGCAATTGTTATATAAATTCAAGACAGTGATCAAATGGTTCGCCAAGGAAGTTGGTTCTAATGAATTTTGTAAAGGAGGAGAGAAAGAGATAGACAGAAAGGTATAAAGAGGCAATTCCAGAGGTTTGGTTACAGGTAGCAAAGATACAAACACAGTGAAAGAGTCTGGAAGGACAGGGACAGCAGATACATGGGAACACTGCAAGTTCCCCTCCAAGCCCCTCACCATCCTGACTTGGAAATATATCGCCGTTCTTCACTGTCGCTGGGTCAAAATCCTGAACTGCTGTCATGGGTCAACCTACAGCACATGGACTGCAGCGGTTCAAGAAGGCAGTTCACCCCCCCCCCCCCCTCCTCAAGAGGCAAATAGGGATGGGCAATAAATACTGGACAAATGGAAACAGTCATGAAAATTGGGGCTGCTGAAAAACTAGCCTTTGAAGACGGCAGAAACCTCAAGAGGGACTGGAAAATATTGGTTAGAAAGATCGCACAGGGAGGGGTTTGCAGACAAGGATGAGAATTTTAAAATTGAGGCAGTGCCGGCCCAAGAGTCAGTGTAGGCCAAGGAGCTCACCGGTGGTTAGTGAACAGGTTTGATGTGTCAGATATTAAACCTAAGCTTGGCTATATTGGAAGATAGGAGAAAGTGAGGACTGCAGATACTGGAGATCAGAGTCGAGATTGTGGTGCTGGAAAAGCACAGCAGGTCAGGCAGCATCCACGGAGCAGGAGAATCGACGTTTCGGGCATGAGCCCTTCTTCAGGAATATATTGGAAGATAGCCTTCAAGGACCGTTGGGATGTGTGTAACGTGTGGACAAGAATTGTTGGCCAACGTTCCTCCCTCAGGCAATGACAGCACATTGTAATTGTTGTTGTAACACTGACATGAAAGACTAACCTGGTCATTCCTCAGCTTGTCATCTGTAGGTCATTACTAATGCAGGAACATTTGCTCACAAAATACTCAATGACTGCACTTTGAAAGTAATTAACTGGCTGTGAACAATTTTATCCTGCAAACACGAAAGGCAGCATACAAATGCAGAGAACTTTTTCAAGGCTCTTGAACCTCTTCATTCATTTCTGATGAAGGGCTTATGCCTGAAATGTCAATTCTCCTGCTCCTCAGATGTTGCCTGACCTGCTGTGCTTTTCCAGCATCACACTTTGGGCTCTGATCTCCAGTATCTGCAGTCCTCACTTTCTCCTGCCATACAAATGCAAGCAGGGCATGTGTGAGGATGAAGTATTTATTTGATTTAAGACAGGGATATATTCAAACAGGTTTATATGAAACTGCAAGTCTTTTGCCTGAGGAAGGAGTGGGGGCTGCGAAAGCTAGTGCTTCCAAATAAACCTGTTGGACTATAATCTGGTGTTGTGTGATTTTTGACTTTGCCCACCCCAGTCCAACACTGGCACCTCCACATCATTTGGGGCGGCACGGTGGCTTAGTGGTTAGCACTGCTGCCTCACAGCACCAGGTTCGATTCCAGCCTCGGGCGACTGTCTGTGTGGAGTTTGCACGTTCTGCATGGGTTTGCTCCCACTGTCCAAAGATGTGCAGATCAGGTGAATTGGCCATGCTAAAATTGCCCATAGTGTTCCGTACATTAGTCAGATGGAAATGGGTCAGGGTGGGTTACTTTTCGGAGGGTCGGTGTGGACTGGTTGGGCCGAAGGGCCTGTTTCCACACCGTAGCGACAGGAGAGCTGATTAAGACGTGGCCGATTTTTGAGATAAAACCTGAGTAATGAACTGCTTATGGCAATGTAATAAACTGCTTCTGCTTTCAGCTTGCAAACACTCCATCCTGCCTTGGTACCACAAAGAAAATGGGTCAAGGTCTGGCGTGGGCTTGGGATATGAGAGAGACAATATATAATCATGACTTTTGCTACCAACTATTCAACTGACTCTCTAGAGAATTGGTTTCTTGCTAATAATGGAAATTTTGCTCAAACAGTCTCCACAGTCATGAGAATGATGATTTATTTACATTTTCTTTCAGCAATAATTTGTGATACAAAAATAATTTGGCCACAACATACACATTTGTCTTATTGACATTTTTGCTAACAGTGCTGGGTTTGGTGATGCTTCTGTTGAGACAAAGGTGGACAATGAAATCCATAAGCTTTTAGAGTACCACAATAATACTGAGGTTGTGTTATTCAGACCCAGCCTCACCAGTGAATCCATCCCTCTCTGGGTTAGCAATTTTGATAGGCTAAGCTATGCTGCTTACAGCCTTAGTGACATATTTGCTCTTGAGAGGGGTATTTTTGAAATTCACTTATGAGATGTGGTCATCGCTGGCTGGCCACCATCTATTGCCCATCCTTAATGGCCCAGAGCGCATCTAAGAGTCAAACATATTGCGGTGGGACTGGAGTCACCTGTCAGCCAGACATGTGACTTCCTAAAGGACATAGGATAGGATAAATAGACACAAGGTCTCTTCCCTGGTGTCCAGAACTCGAGGGCATAGGTTTAGGGTGAGAGGGGTAAGATATAAAAGGGACCTAAGCCGCAACTATTTCACGCAGAGGGTGGTGCGTGTATGGAATGAGCTGCCAGAGGAAGTGGTGGAGGCTGGTACAATTACAACATTTAAAAGGCGCCTGGATTGGTATATGAATAGGAAGAGTTTAAAGGCATATAGGCCAAGTGCTGGTAAATGGGACTAGATTACTTTAGGATATCTGATCGGCGTGGATGAGTTGGACCGAAGGGTCCATGCTGTACATCTCTACGACTCCATGACATTAGTGAACTGGGTGGATAATCAGGCAATAGTTTCATGGTCACTATTACAGCCCCATTTCCAAACTATCATTATAAATTCCAAATTCTACCATCTGAATCCAGGTTCCCAGAACATTACCTGGATCTCTGGATTCGGGTCTCTGATGAAGGCTCTTGCCCGAAACATCAACTCTCCTCCTCCTCTAATGTTGCTTGACATGCTGTGTTTTTCCCAGCTCCACACTTTATTATCTCTGATTAATTGCCCAGCGATAATGCCATTAGGCTATTGACAGACTATTAATTGCCCCTTGCGAAGGTGGGGGTGCATTGTGTTCTTGAACGGCTGCAATCCACGTGCTGTAGGTTGATCCACAATGCCCTTAGGAAGGGGATTCTAGCATTTTGACCCAGTGGCACTGAAGGGACAGCGATATATTTCCAAGTCAGGATGGTGAGGGGCTTGGAGGGGAACTTGCAGGGTGTGGTGTTCCCATGTATCTGCTATCCTTGTCCTTCTAGATGGAAGTGGTCATGGGTTTGGAAGGTGCTGTCTGAGAGTCTTTGGTGAACTTCTATAGTGCATTTTGAAGATGGTATGCACTGCTGCGACTGCTGGGCATTAGTGGTGGAGGGAGTGGATGTTTGTGGATGTGATGCCAATCAACGGGGCTGCTTTGTCCTGGATGGTGTCAAGTTTCTTGAGTGTTGTTGGAACTGCCCCCATCCAGGCAAGTGGGAGTATTCCATCACAGTCCTGACTCGTGCCTTGTAGGTGATGGACAGGCTAACCATAAATCAATGCCAACACCAAGCTCACCCTATTACAACATTGATAACCATCACCATATTTCTGACTCAGGTCAGGAGCTGGTGAAATCCCCACTTATGCCTTTCATACCTCCAGACTCAGGTGTTGCAAAACACTACGAGCAGTCTTCCCATCTACCACCCTCAACCAACATTTAGCTCTCCAGGAACCTTGACACCTGCACCTTAAAACACTTCAAACCCCGGCCACCACACCTATATTTTGGTCCCAGCTGAGCACATTTTGACTTTGTTGTTCTCACCCTGGCTTTCTAATCCCTAACTCTGCAATCTCTCCAACACCTAAACTCTCTGGGATATTGATACTTCTCAAATCTGGCCTCTCGAGCATCCTTGACCTTAATTTTTAAAAATGAGTGTTCATGGGATGTGGGTGCCGCTGGCTGGGCCATCATTTGTTGCCCTTGAGAAGGTGATGGTAAACAGTCACTTTGAACCATTGCAGTCCATTTGCTGAACCGTTGGTGGCAATGCTCTTCTCTACTTGGGTTCTTAGATCTGAAAATTCTCCACAAAGTCTCTCTGCTTTACTGCAGATTTATTGCAGCGATGGTGTGAAGCTCCCCCTGATTTTATAAAAGAGGCAACATCACCCACTTAAAATATGGTGCATATTTTATGCCAAAAACAATGATCTTGAAATTTTGCCAACAGTTCGGGGTGATTCTGCTAGTCCAAAGATGTACAGCTAAGGTATATTGGCCATGTTAAGTTGCTCATAGTGTCCAGGGATGTGCAGGCTAGGTGGGTGAGCCATGGGAAATGCAGAGTGATAGCAATAGGGTAGAGGTCTTGGTCTGGGTTGGATGCTCTTTGGAAGATTCATGTGAACTCGGGCTTCATGCCGTCGGTGATAACAGAGGATTCTGTGATTCACCTCCACGGGAGACTGGGAGAATCCCTACATTAGTTACGGAAAGTCTACATTTAATATTTTTCTTTCTATCCCTTACAAACGAACAGCTTTGTTGATAAAAACGGTTCTGTCCTGCTACTATGCCCATGAAATATGTCATTTAAGTCTCTGCAGGGAAATCACCAAAGTTTTCATCTCAATGGGAATGAGTTCGAATCCCGCTTTCTCCAAAGATGCATTGCGTTGCGTTCGAACAAGGAGATGAAAATCAAATTTAGCGTGGAAGTAATCCATTCAGCCCATCGACTTCACACTAACCCTCTGAAGAGCACTACATCCAGATGCACCGTCCCACCCTACACCTGCAACACTCATGCACACTACCAGATACTACGGGCAATTTAGTATGGCCAATCCACCTGGCCTGCACATCTTTGGACTGTAGGGGAACGTGCAAACTCCACACAGTTACCCGAGGGTGGAATCAAACCCTGGTCTCTGCTGATGTGAGGCAGCAGTGCTAACCACTGAGCCACCTTAGCCTTCTGTTTTCAATTTCACGCGCTCAGCTCTAATTCCACTGGAGACTACTCCAAAACTTGGTGCAGGATTGTAGTCCATGCTTGGGCAGAAAGGACTTGAATGAGTGAAGGACAGCAAGGTAAAATAGAATGTTCTCTTGTGTTTCAGAATGTGAGCAAAGTTGATAAGAACTTCAGATAGGCAGGGCCTTCTGACATTTAAGTGAACACTTAGGAATTTGAAGGAATTAATTTAGATTAAAATACCAAATCTGCAATTAAAGAAACATGTCAAAACACCAAAAGAAAGATAAATTGCTTCTTGAAATAAAACACAGTCTTGGAACTATGACCTCAGACACATCTTAATTATTTTAAACAAAAGTATACATGAAGAAGTGAAATTGGTGTGAATTGAAATTAAAAGGTAACTGATGATATAAATATCACGAAATATCATTGTAAAGGTCAGCATTTCAAATAGAGAATGAGCACTGAAGTGGAAAAAGATATACAGGATCTGTATAAATAGAAGTGTAGGTAAAGGAAAGATGAAAAAGATGATTTATGCAATAATTCAATTGAAAAGTTAAACCCAGCTGGGCAGGGCAGGGTGGTAATTGAAGGGAGACTGAAGGGTATTGGGGAAACTGTGGGACTATTGTAGAGAATCTCACTCGAACAGAGTGGTGCTGGAAAAACACAGCAGGTCAGGCAGCATCCGAGGAGCAGGAAAATCGACGTATCGGGCCTAAGCCCTTCATCAGGAATGAGGCTTGTGGGCAAAGGGGGCTGAGGGATAAATGGGAGGGAGGTGAGGGCGGGGGAAGGTAGTTGGGAATGTGATAGGTAGATGAAGGTGAGGAAGAAGGTGATAGGTCGGCGAGGAGGGTGGAGCGGACAAGTGGGAAGGAAGATGGACAGGTGGGACAGTTCAAGAGGGCAGTGCCGAGTTGGAAAGTTGGGGCTGGGATAAGGCGGGGGGAAGGGAAATGGGGAATCTGGTGAAAGCCACATTGATTCGGTGTGGTTGGAGGGTCCCAAAGCAGAAGATGAGGCATTCTTTCTCCAGGCATCGTGTGGTTAGGGTTAGACAATGGACGAGGCCCAGGACCTGCATGTCCTTGGCGGAGTGGGACAGGGATTTAAAGTGTTTAGCCACAGGGTGGGGGGGGGTTGGTTGGTACAGGTGTCCCAGAGATGTTCTCTGAAACTATCTGCAAGTTTGCATCCTGTCTTCTCTGATGCAGAGGAGACCACATCAGGTGCAATAGATGCAGTAGATGACATGTGTGAAAGTAGAGGTAAATTTCTGTCAGATGTGGAAGGATCCTTTGGGGCCTTGGACAGAGGTGAGGAGGGAGGTGTGGGCGCAAGGTTTGCACTTCCTGCAGTGGCAGGGGAAGGTGCCAGGAGGAGAGGGTGGGTTGGTGGGGAGCTGGATCTGACAAGGGAGTTGTGAATGGAATGGACTCTCCGAAATGCAGATAGGTGTGGGGAGGGAAATATATCCTTGGTGGTGGGGTCAATTTGTAAGTGGCAGAAATGGCGGAGGGTGACGCGATGTTGCCAGAGGTTGGTGGGTTGGAAGGTAAGGAGTGGGTTCTGTCCTTGTTGCAGTTGGAAGGGTGGGCTTCAAGGGCGAGGGTGCGGGATGTGGAGGCGATGCGCTGGAGGGACTGGAACGCCCCCTCTCCCATTAATCTCTCAGTCCCCCGGCCCACAAGCCTCATTCCTGATGAAGGGTTTATGCCCGAAATGTCGACTCTCCTGCTGCTCGGATGCTGCCTGATCTGCTCTGCTTTTCCAGAACCACACTCTCGACTCTGACCTCCAGCATCTGTAGTCCTCACTTTCTCCTACAGAATCTCACTCTAAGTCTGAGAAGTCAAGAACAGCAGATGTCAGCTCATTAAGAAGCTACAGAACACAGAACAAAGAACAGTACACCACAGGAACCTGCCCTTTAGCCACAATGTTGTGCTGAACATGACGTCAAATTAAACCAATCCCTTCGGCCTGCCCTTGGTCCATATCCGTCAATTCCTTGTCTATCCATGTGCTTAACTAAAAGCCTCTTTAATGTCCCTGTCGTATCTGTCCCCACCACCACTCCTGGCATTAACTGTATACTTTTTCTTAACATTTGATCTCCCAAAGTGTAGCACCTCACAGTTACCCAGATTAAACTCCATCTCTGCCCATATCTGCAACTGATATAGAACATAGAACATAGAATGTTACAGTGCAGTACAGGCCCTTCGGTCCTCGATGTTGCGCTGACCAGTGAAACCAATCTGAAGCCTAGCTGACCTACACTATTCCATTTTCGTCCATATGTTTATCCAATGACCATTTAAATGCCCTTAAAATTGGCCATTCTATTACTGTTGCATGCAGTGCATTCCCACACCCCTACTATTCTCTGAGTAAAGAAACTACCTCTGACAACTATCCTATATCTATCACCCCTCAATTTAAAGCTAGGTCTCATCATGCTAGCCATCACCATCCGGCGAAAAAGGGTCTCACTGTCCACCCTATCTAACCCTCTGATTATCTTATGTCTCAATTAGGTCACCTCTCAACCTTCTTCTCTCCAATGAAAACAGCCTCAAGTCCCTCAGCCTTTCCTCGTAAGACCTTCCCTCCTTACCAGGCAACATCCTGGTAAATCTCCTCTGAACCCTTTCCAATGCTTCCACATCCTTCCGCAATACTCTAAGTGCAGCTGCACCAGAGGTTTGTACAGCTGGAGCATCACGTAATGGTTTCAAAACTCAATCCTTCTACCCATAAAAGCTAACACACTGTCCACCTTCTTAACAACCCTATCAACCTGGGTGGCAACTTTCAGGGATCTATGTATGTGATCTTAATATCTTAATATTTGAGTCCAATGAATCGCGCCATTAACCTCTGAGTCAGTTTTTAAAAATTCATTCACAGGATGTGGCTGTTGCTGGCTAAACCAACATTGATCACCCATCCCTAATTACCCAGTAGGCAGTTAAGAGTCAGCCATATTGCTATGGGTTGGAGGCTCATGTAGGCAGATCAGACAAGGATATTAATTTCCTTTCAAAAGAGCATTAGCCAGATGAGTTTTACCTGACAATCGACAACTGTTTTATGGTCGTGATGGGACTCTTCATTCCAGATATTTTAATGAATTCAAATTCCATCATCTGCCATAGTAGAATATGGACCAAGGCCCTCAGAACATTACCTAGCTCTCTGGATTGATAGTCTTGTGATTATAGCTCAAGCCCATTTCCTTGCAAGTTGCATTCCCAAGGCTTGAGCATAAAATGCAGGCTGACATTCCCAGTGGAATACTGACTGGGGACGGGCCGCATTGCCTGAGGTGCTACTCGTAGGATGATGTGTTACCCAGGTGGTTACAAATAACACACAGCATACTCTGAAAAGCAGGAGTGTTATCCCCAGAACCCTGATCAATATTTATCCCTCAACGAGCATCACTATAAATAAGGTAGTGTTACCATTATCAGAGAATTGCTTGTAGGAAATTGACTAACACAAATTAATCAACTATACTGGGTCATCACAGTGACAGAGTGGTTCATATTGCTGCCTCATACTGTCAGAGACCTTGGTTCAGTTCCTGCCTCGGGTGACTGTCTGTGTGGAGTTTGCATATTCTCCCCGTGTCTGCGTGGGGTTACACCTGGTGCTTCAGTTTTTTCCCACAGTCTGAAGAAGTGCAGGATAGCTGGATTGGATGTGGGAGATGCAGGATGACATGGAATAGGGTAAGGGGATGGTGGCCTGAGTGGGCTACTCTTTGGACAGTCAATGTGGACTTGATGGCCCAAATGGTTTGTTTCCACACTGTAGGAATTCCATAAATGCACTGCCACACTTCATATATTACAACAGAAGCTATACTGAAGGAAAGTATTTGCTTGATGGCTTTTTTTAACAGTAAGTGATTCCTGATAAACCTGATTAAAACTTTTAAAGAGATGACTGAAGTAGTGGATAGGTGAATGCCTGTGGATGTTTGTTATCTAGACCTCTAATAAATATTTGAACTCATAAAGGCTGAAGCTTTTGGAATTGAAAAGTAATTATTGTCCTGATTTGGAAAATGGCTGAGCAGCTGGAGATAATGGACAGTTACACTTTCTGTACATGAGACTGGTGATGCCTCTCTGACCATTTTGATGGGGTGTCAGCTGTTGGCTGTACCTGTGAATGATTTAAGTAAAGAATGAGACAAACAGGTGCCCAGGTTAGTCAATGGAACAGAGATGGGAGGCGATGTATACAATGGGACTGGAAGCATCCTGTTACAAAGCAACTAAGTGATTCGGAAAATAGAGTTATAGAGGTCTAACAGCTAAGGAAAAGGCCCTTCAATTTAATTTTAATGCAGGCAATTATGAAGTCAGCTGCTTTGGACCTAAAATGGATGTTAACTGAGTCCTTTCTATATGGTACAAAGCTTGAAACTGTGCAGGTCTAGAGATTGGTGACCAGATACATTGATTATGAAAATGTCATGGAAAGAATGTTCAAGGCAGAGATGGTTGGGTTTTTAATCAGTAAGGGAAAATCACGGGTTATGTAAAAACAAAGGAAACCGGAGTTGAGCATTAGTAGATCAGCCATGAATGGTGGAGCAGTCATGATGGGCTGAATGGCCTACTTTTGCTCCTTTATCTTATGGGAACACAGGGGTAGTAGTAGGCTATGCACTCCCTCAAACCTGTTCTACTATTCAATGAGATCATGACTGATTTGTATCTTAACTCTAAAAACCTGCCTTTGGTCCCTATCCCTTAATACCTTTGCTTAAGAAAAAATATCTATGGTATGGAAGGTGCTAGCTATGAAGAGAGGTTGAGTAGGTTAGGTTTGTTTTCATTAGAAAAAAGGAGATTGAGGGCGGACCTGACTGAAGTTTAAAAATCATGAAGGGTATAGACAGGGTGGATAGAGACAAGCTTTTTCCCAGGGTGAAAGATTCAATAACCAGAGGTTATGCTTTCAAGGTGAGAGGTGCAAAGTTTAAGGGGGATACACGAGGCAAGTATTTCACACAGAGGGTGGTGGGCGTTTGGAATGCATTGCCAGCAGAGGTGGTAGAGGCAGGCATGGTAGATTCATTTAAGATGCGTCTGGACAGATCCATGAGTAGGTGGGGAGCTGAGGGATACAGATGCTTAGGAATTGACCGACAGGTTTAGACAGTACATTTGGATTGGCTCAGGCTTGGAGGACTGAAGGGCCTGTTCCTGGGCTGTAAATTTTCTTTGTTCTTCTTTGTTCTATCTCAGATTTAAAATTATCAACTGATCTTGCGTCCACTGCTGTTTGTGGGAGAGAGTTCCGAACATCTATCATTTTCTTTTGTGGAAGTGCTTCCTATCCTGAATGATATAGCCCTAGTTCTCAGACCTTGCTCCCTACTTGTAGAAAGAACCCTGATCAGTGGAAAATAGGTTATCTTTATCTACCTTGTCTATTCCTGTAAATATCTTAAGGACTTTGATCAGATCATCCCTAAACCTTCTAAATTCTTGGAGAAAACTGACCCAATTTGTGAAATGGTCTAATGGAGTTGAGTACAAATCTTGGAAGTTATGCTGAATTTATAAATTCAGGCTGCAACTTGGGGTTATCTGAGGTGGATGAGAAAGGTCCTACAAATATATGGAAAGTACTGAAAAATCAACTGCATTTTAGAGCCAATTTTAGGCTTCGTCATTTAAGATTGATGTCCTACAGGCAAAAGCTGCACAGATTAGTTGACCAATTTGTGCTTAAGAAGGGAAACAAATGAAACTTCACAGAGGCTGAACTGTCAGAGAAGATGAGGCATATGTTAAATAGAGGTGACGGCTGAGTGATGTTATCATCAGATTATTAAATACGATAATATTGGAAGAGAGAGACCCAAGGAATGTTCTGCCAAGATTTTCCAGCAATTTCTGTTTTTGTTGCCCTCCATATCTGGCATAAGCCGAGTGAACCTTCTCTGGATTGCCTCCAATGCCATTCCTGACCTTCGCAGCTGTAGTTTAATTAATGTCTTGCATAGTTTTAGCGAAATCTCCCTACTTTTATGCTCCATTTTCACTGAAATAAAGGCCAATTTCATTTGCTTTTCCATTTACCCACTGAACCCGAATGATAGCTTTTTGTGACTTACACATGAGGGATCCCAAATCACTCTATTCTGCAGCTTTCTGCAGTCTTTCTCTGTTTAAATAATATGCAGCTCCTCTGTTCTTCCTGCCATTGCATTTTATTCCATCTGGGAGAAAGTGAGGATTGCAGATGCTGGAGATCAGAGTCGAATAGTGTGGTGCTCAAAAAGCACAGCCGGTCAGGCAGCATCCGAGGAGTAGGAGAATTGACGTTTCAGGCATAAGCACTTTACCTCACTCCTGATGTACTGTTTATGCCCAAATGTCAAATCTCTTGCTCCTTGGATGCTGCCTAACCGGCTGTGCTTTTCCAGCACCATACTCTTCAATTATATTTCATCTGCCAAGCTGCTGACTATTTGCTTCACCTGTCTACATCCTTCTGCAGACTCGTTATGTTATCCTCACCACTAACTTAATCTTGCGTCAGCTACAAACTTCTGTTACAATGTGCACGTCAAAGCCCTCTGCTAAATAAAACCAAACACCCAGAAAAACTTGCTTCACCTGCTAATCTGCTAAAAGTGTGCTTGAGTGACAGAGAACTCCTAATTTTCACTACTTAAAGAAAAGCAAATTTATTTTCCTAACTCTAACAGCGAACACTAAACAAAACTAATAACAAATCGAACACTTTCCGTAACTAATCACTATCCCTCAACTAAACACAATTCTATTAATATCCTGTTCCAATAACACAATTATTAAACATTACATCAAGTCCATACAGTCTCTTATACTTCTGGTCTTTCAATTCTGCTGTCTTCTACCTGGGCCATCTTTGTTCTTTTTGCTTGTCAGTGTTTTTACAGGAACAGGTACCTTTTAATAGATAGTGCTTTACGAAATTTCTTTGAGAGCAAGGTGTTTATTCCTTTGGAGAGCAGTTGCTCTCCAGCTCTATGACAGTTGCTCTGACCAATTTTCCAAATGGTCACATTTTTTATACCCCCAATATCGTTCCCTCTCATTGGTCTGATGTTGCCGATACAGTAAATTCATTGGCTTTCAGTATCCTGGGCATAATTTAAATTAATTGGATAAATTTGAACTGCTGTCAAAGCAGCAACCAAAACTCAGGTATCCATTTAACTGCTAATTGCTACACGTATGTATTTTGGAACAGCCTATCACTTAGCTGCTCTGTTCTGGCAGCTGCGACTGGACTTTAAATTTACTTTAAAGTTCAGAAAATGCATATCTTAAAATGAACATACAATCTTTCAACTTCATAACATTTTGCTTTAGTTTATTCATTGTCCTCATCTAAATCAGATGTATATATATTTTATAGTGTATACATTGAGTTGGATGATCAGCGATGATCATATTGAGTTGTGTAGCATGCTCGAAGGGCAGAATGGCCTACTCCTGTTCCTACTTTCCTAAGTTTCGATGGAAATCATTACAAAACTGAGTTGGTCCACTGGACGCATGTCACTCTGGTGTGTCACGGAGTGGGCATTATTGAACCGCGACTATTGTTACACGTTATTCTTTTTTTTAACCCCCTTGATCTGAGACTCCTATATCAGCCTTGACCGAAGATTGGTTCATTCTCCCAAAACGTGCTGTGCTTCACATTATGGGCACATAGTGAACACATCAATTCACATCATGAAGAAAAAGGAGGCACCATTTTAGTCGGAAAATGATAGAGTGAATCAATGAACAAATAAGGTTTAAATTATGGAGGAAATGTCCCCCTAGTGCAATGTCAATGTGAAGAATTAAAAGGTAGCTACAAATTAAAACTTTAACAAGCCTATGAATTAAACAATTACAGTGTTCCTATTTTAAAATTAATATACTACAGCAATTGTCCAGCTAATATTAAATCCTTAATGTGTTTTTATAATTTTAGTTGCAATAATAGTTCTTTAGTAACATTCTAAATATCTAAAATGTGATTGCGTATTACTGACAAAGTGACAATTAGATAGGAATAATTAAGAAGTGATTTACTATCTCAAAGTTAGCGTTTGTGAGCATTAGCCCAGTAAATTGTCTATTACCTTTTATAAATGTAAGTTCTGAAAACAATTATACTTACTTTGATAAGTCATTTACATATTGATTTAATATTCACATTCTGTGAACAAAATGAGTAATTATTTTGTTAACATCTTGCAACTTCAGTTTTATAATGGCTAACAAGCCACTTTCATCAACAGTTTTTCAAATTCAGCCTAAATGAAAGGAAAGGGATACATGCAGGAACTCTTGAATGTAGGTGTAAGCAAGGCATCGGGTTTTTAACCCATGTCTACTGATGATGTGGAGGTGCCGGTATTGGACTAGGGTGGACAAAGTCAGAAGTCACACACAACACCGGATTATAGTCCAATAGGTTTGTTTGGAAATCGCAAGCTGTCGGAGCGCTGCTGCACTATAACCTGGTGTCGTCTGACTTCTGATCATGTCTATTGAGTGCATGTTTAGGAGACCCTCCAAACACCTACTCAAAGAGCAGCTGGGAGGGACAGAGGGTTGAGGAGGTTGAAGTCCTGAGTTTTATCCAAAGACCTAATTCCATCCTACTGTGAGCTGTGGGGGGAGCAGAGTCCTTGTGTATATTTAAGGCTGAGGTAGATAGATTTTTGATCAGTTGGAGAATCAAGGGTTGGGGAAAATGGACATGAGGAATTTTAGATGAACCATGATCTTATTGAATAGTAGAGGGGCCGAATGACCTCATCCAGCTCCTACGTCTTTCTCGCTGACCTCACAGAAATGGTGCATGGATTTTTAAGAAATATCTGATATATAGGTACTTCTGGTATAACACGATGGTTACATTCCTGTGTGACCTCACACTATAGGAAATCGCGCTGTAGAGGATCACTATAGAAAATCACGCTATAGAAGATCACTATAAAAAATCGAGCTATAGAAGATGACTATAGAAAATCACGGTCTAGAAGATCACTATAGGAAATCGCGCCGTAGAAGATCACTATGGGAAATCGCGCTGTAGAAGATGACTATGGGAAATCGAGCTATAGAAGATGACTATAGAAAATCACGGTCTAGAAGATCACTATAGGAAATCGCGCTGTAGAAGATCACTATGGGAAATCGAGCTATAGAAGATGACTATAGAAAATCACGGTCTAGAAGATCACTATGGGAAATCGCGCTGTAGAAGATCACTATAGGAAATCGCGCTGTAGAAGATCACTATGGGAAATCGCGCTGTAGAAGATCACTATGGGAAATCGCGCTGTAGAGGACCACTATGGGAAATCGCGCTGTAGAAGATCACTATGGGAAATCGCGCTGTAGAAGATCACGATAGAGAATTGCTATCCCTGTACAGCAAGAAGATTGTGCTATCCGAACAGTGTCCACTATTTGTCAATGACATTGTGGCCAATTTGCGTTGATGAAACAGGCATTAAACCGGAAATATCTGTATTCTTTCATGGAGTGTGAGCACTGCTGTCAAGGTTAGTTTTTGCTGCCCAAGCCCTAGGTATCTTGAAAAGGAGGTGATGTACTGAATTCTTAAAATCCTGTATTCCTTGGGCCACTCACTGCTGTTAGGGGTGGAATTCCAGGATTTTGACCCAACGACACTGAAAGAGTAGCGATGTACATCCACAACATGTGGCTTAGAAGCCAACTTGTCCCCGTGCTGCATGGAAGAAAAGGAGGTGACTATTCATGGGGTGCCCTTTGCTGAGGAGAAAGGGAGGACTGCAGATGCTGCAGATCAGAGTCGAAAAGTGTGTTGAAGAGCTTATGCCCGAAACGTTGATTCTCCTGCTCCTCGGATGCTGCCTGACCTGCCCTTTGCTGAGGCCAGGCTCAGTGAAACCATTGATGTTAGTGTGCTCACACCTAAACCTCCTTTACGCATTCCAGCTCCATGTCATCCACAACCTCTTTCACTTCTTGATTTCCTGTAAGAATGGCCTAGTTATTTTTTTAATTCACTCATGGGATGAGGCATCGCTGGCTGGGTCAGCATTCATTGCCCATCCCTAATTGCCCAGAGTTAACCACATTGCTGTGGGTCTAGAGCCACTTGTAGACCAGACCAGGTTAGAATGACAGATTTCCTTCCCTAATGGACAGTAGTGAACCAAACGGGTTTTTCCGACAACTGAATGCCTCAGCATTCGTCTCTTTAATTCCAGATTTTTTCCTTAACTGAATTCAAATTCCACCACCTGCCGTAGTGGGATTCAAAGCTGGGTCCCCAGAACATTACCTGGGTCTCTGGATTAACAGTCTAGCATTGACACCACTAGACCATCGCCTCCCCTGTAGAGTACTGCTGTAGGAGAGCTGTCACCATCTGAACTTCCCTCTTTGAAAGACCATCTGTGCCTGACTGAGGAATCGGGCATTGGGAGGTTGGGGTGGAAGGAGCTCATTGAGAACTAGCCGTCCTTAATCTTCACCCCTGGAGACCCTGCAAACATCCCCACCCCTCCCCACCTTGTGCACCACAACCTGCTCTCCTGGGTCTGGATCCTCCCACAATCCTGAGCTGTCAGCAATAACAATGGGAGAGCTGCTGGCCTTCATTTGGCTGGTGCCAGGTAGACCATCAGCACCGGTATCCTCGATCCCAGTCCCAGGGGAAACTTCCCACCCCCCCCTCTCAAACATCGTGATTTTGTGGCTTTCCCTAAAAAAGTTAAGACATGATTCTTGCCCCTTCTCCAAGTGGCAGGTGAGACTATTCCATACAGCCCAGTGTACTTGCCCTGCACAATTCCGGCCACTGTTCGCCCTATAATCATGCGGACCCGCATTAACATGGCATCCAGTGTGATTCCTCCAGAAATGTACTCAATGTTGACACCACTTCCTTCAGAATTACATCTGTGGTGACAAAACAACGGACCAGAATATGCACAGGTTGAACGAACCAATCTTTATGGATCTGTTATTGTGCAATTTCCTTAGAGTTATCTGGAGTCAATATTTAACAGGTCAGTCACCTCCTGGTGTGGTTTGATTGGGAGATTCACTTTGCTACAGTACTGCTAAAGCTGAGAGGTTCCTTAGCGACGGCAGCATCAGTGATGTCATCGTGGCTTTGTTGGGCCCAGAGCTCGCAGTTGAACCCAACATGGGATGAGCGAGTAGTGAGAGAGGTCCCTTGGTATCTACAATGATGTCAACGTGATCAGGCAGCTGAGATCCCCCTGAGTGCGGGCTAAGTGGAGGCGATTGAAGCCCTACTCTGGCTAGGCATTCAATAAAGCCTGTCACACTTTTAACTGTATTTCTTTATTCTCCTAGTTTAAGGATGAAGGTTTGCTCACTGAGCTGGAAGGTTCATTTTCAGACGTTTCATCACCATATGAGGTAACATCTTCAGTGAGCCTCTGGATGAAGCTTTGTCCGGAAGCTCATTGAAGACGTTACCTAGTAGGGTGACGAAAAGTCTGAAAATGAAACTTCCAGCTCAGCGAGCAAACTTGCACCCAGAACCTCAACCTGAGCTACAAATCTTCTCAAAACTCTTCTAGTTTATAATAAGAAGGACGTTAATGTTAACTCTTACTTTATTTCCATTTTTCACTTATCCTATGGTAATACTTAACTTTTAACTTTGATTCTGTCTTTTGCTCCATTGTACCTAAGTTCTTGTACCTAGGTATGTTTGTACCTAATATAGTGCCATGTGTACACTTTATGCACTTATACACCTTTCACTGCATTCCTGTACTTCTGTGCTTGAGTACATATAACAATAAAATCTAAATCTAAATCCAGTTTGTCCTTCAGTGAGAGAAGGCTGGTACAGTGGTAATGTTACTGGTTAATAATGCAGGTCCTGGAAAAATAAGTAGACCAGGAAGAGTAGAGGAACGGAGCATTGGTGAAATGCAGAAAGGTTGCAGAGTACTGCACTCAGGATATACAGGGTCAACAGGCTCCTGAAGGGTGATACCAACAATTCCAGAGCACCCTGAGTGTCCGGGCTGTGGGTAAGACAAGCAAGGGAGCTGAAAGAAAGTGACTGGGGTCAAACAGTTAACTCTGCTTTCTCTCTCTCTCCACAGATGCTGCCAGATCTGTTGAGTTTCTCCAGCAATTTCTGTTTTAGTTTCAGACTGGATGCACATTTGATGACTGGATACACAGCGTTAGAGGGCTCCTTCTGTGCTGTAGAATCTCCGTGACTCTCAGAGTGGAGAGGTGGGGGAGTTTTATAAGAGAGGGAAGCCGCAACACCAGTTCCCAAATTCCTCAGTCAAGCTAGTATCAGATGAGGCACCACAAAGCACTGTATCACATAGAGTCATAGATCCATACAGCATGGAAACAGACCCTTCGGTCCAACTCATCCTTGCCAACCAGGGTTCTCAAACTAAACTAATCTCATTTGCCTGCACATGGCCCATATCCCTCTAATCCTCCCCTCAAGGCATTGTGGGTCAACCCACAGACGGTGGACTGCAGTGGTTCGAGAAAGCAGCTCACCACCACCTTCTCAAGGGCAATGAAATGCTGACCAGCCAGCAATGCCTACATCCCACAAAATGAATTAAAAAAACTTTCCTATCCATGTACCTGCCCAAATTCCTTTTAATTGTTGTAATTGTGTCAGCATCTGCCATTCCCTCTGGAAGTTCATTCCATACACGCATCACCCTCTGCATGGAAACATTGCAATCCCTTTTAAGTCTTTCCCCTCTCAGCTTAAAACTATGCTCTCAGCTTTTGAATTCCCATACCTGAGAGAAAAGGCTTTTGCTATTCACCTTATCTAAGCCCCTCATGATTTTGTAAACCTCAATAAGGTCATCGCTCAATCTCCTACGCTCCAGGATAAAAATTGTTCCAGCCTCTCCCTATAACTCAAACCCGCCAGTCCTGGTAACATTCTTCGAAATCTTTTCTGCAGCCTTTCCAATTTAATAACATCCTTCGTAAAGTAGGGCAAGCAGAACTGTATCTGTTTGATGGAGAAAGTGAGGACTGCAGATGCTAGAGATCAGTGTCGAAGAGTGTTGTGCTAGAAAAGCACAGCCGGTCAGGCAGTATCCGAGGAGCAGGAGAGTCGACGTTTTGTGCTTTTTCAGCTCCACACACTTTGACTCTGTACCTGTATGGTCTCTGTCCTGTCCTGTGAAACTTGTGGTATGTTGCTAATGGACAGTAGTAGATATGCAGGACAGAACAAATCAGCATCCACAACTTTTCTTGTAACATAGAAATACCTTCAAAGTATCACAGTTCTTGTAAAAAAATCTCCCCACAGCCGTATGTCAGAATATTTGGAAAGTATTCAGCCATTTAAACCTCACATTGCAAAAACTTATGCATTCTAACGTGGTCACTCTTGAGTAACTTGGAATATATTTTCTCATTAACTTTAAATAGGTCGAATCATTTCTGCGAGACAGAACCTTCATGAGCCTCCATACAGAAGCTGCCACAATAATAATGATATTTCTGACAGATTGAAGATGTAATTTAAAGAATATCTTTGAAACAATTCTTCAAAAAAAGTACAGTTACGACGGGAATTATGACTAAATTGAAGCACTGTTGACAAGCTGCATAAACTCAAATTGCTTCAGCGGACTTTTTACGTTGTTGGATTATTCTGCTGGAGAATGGAACATTTTCTACATTGCTCCCAAATGTTACCATGGTATCAGTAAAATCTCAATTCCATTGCATATTAGAATTATTCATTCCATAAGTTGAAAACCACCTGGCATCTGAAATGGGAAGAACACATTACCAGCCTGGATAAGTTGAATTTTAATGCAATTTCTGTCAATTTGACTTTTTTTTTTGATCTGGATTATGACATTGCTGACTGGGCCAGCTTTTTATTGCCCGCCTCTAATTGCTGTTGAGAAGGTGGTTGTGAGCTGCCTTCTTGAACTGCTGCAGAGATTTAACACAATGATGCTGAAGGAACAGTGACATATTTCCAAGTCAGGATGGTGAATAACTTAGAGGGATCTTCCATGGGCTGGTGTTCGCATGTATCTGCTGCCCTTGATCCTTCTAGAAGGTAGAGGTCACCGGTTTAGACCCTGCTGCCATAGGAAGCGTGGTGAGTTGCTGCAGTGCATTTTTTCAGATGGTACACACAATAGACAATAGACAATAGACAATAGGTGCAGGAGTAGGCCATTCTGCCCTTCGAGCCTGCACCACCATTCAATATGATCACTGCGGATCATCCTTAATCAGTATCCTGTTCCTGCCTTATCTCCATAACCCTTGATTCCACTATCTTTGAGAGCTCTATCCAACTCTTTCTTAAATGAATCCAGAGACTGGGCCTCCACTGCCTTCTGGGGCAGAGCATCCCACACACCCACCACTCTCTGGGTGAAGAAGTTTCTCCTCATCTCTGTCCTAATTGCTCTACCCCATATTTTTAAACTGCGTCCTCTGGTTCGGCACTCACCCATCAGTGGAAACATGTTTCCTGCCTCCAGAGTGTCCAATCCTTTAATAATCTTATATGTCTCAATCAGATCCCCTTTCAGTCTTCTAAACTCAAGGGTATACAAGCCCAGTCACTCCAGTCTTTCAGTGTAAGGTAATCCTGCCATTCCAGGAATTGACCTCGTGAACCTACGCTGCACTCCCTCAAAAGCCAGAATGTCTTTCCTCAAATTTGGAGACCAGAACTGCACACAGTACTCCAGGTGTGGTCTCACCAGGGCCCTGTACAGCTGCAGAAGAACCTCTTTCCTTCTATTCTCAATCCCTCTCGTTATGAAGGCCAGCATGCTATTAGCCGCCTTCACTATCTGCTGTACCTGCATGCTTACCTTCATTGACTGGTGTACAAGAACACACA
Organism: Chiloscyllium plagiosum; assembly: GCF_004010195.1. Lineage (NCBI taxonomy): Eukaryota > Metazoa > Chordata > Chondrichthyes > Orectolobiformes > Hemiscylliidae > Chiloscyllium > Chiloscyllium plagiosum. Next base: position 6,027,960 of record NC_057720.1, read on the forward strand.
GATCTCTCTGTACTGCCCCTTTACATAAATTGATTCCAGTGAGGTAGTAGTCTGCCTTTCTGTTCTTGCTACCAAAGTGGATAACCATACATTTATCCACATTAAACTCCATCTGCCATGCATCTGCCCACTCACCTAACTTGTCCAGGTCACCCTGTAATCTCCAAACATCCTCATCACATTTCACCCTGCCACCCAGCTTTGTATCATCAGCAAATTTGCTAATGTTATTGCTAATACCATCTTCCATATTATCAAAATATATTGTAAAAAGCTGCGGTCCCAGCACAGATCCCTGCGGTACCCCACTGGTCACTGCCTGCCATCCCAAAATGGAGCCGTTTATCACTACCCTTTGTTTCCTATCAGCCAACCAATTTTCAATCCAAGTTAGTACTTTGCCCCAATACCATGCACCCTAATTTTACTCACTAACCTCCTGTATGGGACTTTATCAAAAGCTTTCTGAAAGTCCAGATACACTACATCTACTGGATCTCCCTCGTCAATCTTCAG
>NC_057720.1:6028571-6048613 GCF_004010195.1 Chiloscyllium plagiosum
AAATAATCACCAACGCATCCACAATTTCTCGAGCCACCTCCTTCAGTACCCTGGGATCTAGACCATTAGGCCCCGGGGACTTATCAACCTTCAGACCTAACAGTCTCTCCAACACCAATTCCTGGCAAATATAAATTCCCTTCAGTTCAGGTCCTTCAGCCACTGTTACCTCAGGGAGATTGCTCGTGTCTTCCCCAGTGAACACAAATCTGAAGTACCAATTCAAATCTGCTGCTACCAATGCATTATTAGTGGAGGAGGTGAACATTGAAGGTGGTGGTTAGGGTGCCAATCGAGCGGGCTGCTTCAGCTTGGATGGTGTAGAGGTTTGCTCTGCTCTCGCTCCCGCTCTGACCATGGCTCACTTCCGGGACATGGCCTCTCTGCCCATGACTTGTCTTCTGCACCGGGCCTGTCTCGAACTCCGTTCTCCGTTCCCTCCGGGTAGGCTACTTGAAGAAGTTAAAAGTTGGGGTTGGGGTAGGGGGGGGTGAAATAAAGCTGCAGCAAGAGGAAAGAAATGAAAGAAAGAGGGAAAGGATCTGGGGAGCAGAGGAACTCCATCTGGAGCATCTTACTGTGCCGTCATCTTAACCGAAAGTGTTATGCAAATGTTACTTGCTACTCATCAGCCATGTTTGAATATTGTTCAATACCCGAGGAGTTGCAGACCCTGCTGTCAATTGTGCAAACATCAGTGAATACCTTCACTTCTGACCTTACAATTGAAGGATGGTCATTAATGAAGCTGCTGAAGACGCATAGGATGGTACCTTGAGGACCTCTTTCTAGATATCCTGGGATGATTGACTTCCACCAACTAAAACCATTTGCTTTTGAGCTAGCTATTGTGATATAATGGTGCAAATGTCTGAAGCAAAGATTGGCTCAAGCAGCACACACTGTGTTGTGTCATATGCACTTGAAGGATAAGCAGCTTAGGGACTGACAGAAGTGAATCCTTAGGATCCAGATCCTCCTCCTATTTTCTGTAACAATATCAGTGTACCCTGTAACTAGCTGCTAACCCACATCTTCTTCTCCCATACTTGTTCCATCTTGTTCAAGTTACTGAGTAGTTTTCCTCTAGTACACTAGTGTTATTGGCAAAACTAGACTTTGCCCCTCCCCCCCCAATCCAAAGTATTGTAACTTATTATATAAAAGCAAGTATAAAGGTGTTCCAGATGTGATTCAATTGGTCCACCATTAGGTTAAAATTGATTTAACTGGTCCACCGCTTGGCTCGAAGCAAAATGAACTTTATTTTTACAACATTGTTAAAATATAAACAAAAAGAAGAATTTGAATAACATTGACTTGATTGAAATACTTATTAAGATAATATACTATTTAATCACTAATCATCAACTGTTCCAACATAGGCAGCATTCCATTAATGCATTCTTTGGCAAAAATGCAATTCAGCAAAACAGCTATGATTCATAGAATCCCTACAGTGCAGAAACAGGCCCTTCAGCCCAACAAGTCCACACTGACTCTCCGAAGAGTATCCCACCTGAACTCATTCCCCTACCCTGTTACTCCACTTTTACCCCTGACTAATGTACCTAGCCTACATGTCCCTGAACACTATGGGCAATTTAGCATGGCCAATCCACCCGAACCTGCACATCTTTGCATCGTGGGAAGAAACCCACGCAGACACGGGGAGAATGTGCAAACTCCACACAGACAGACATCTGAGGTTGGAATGGAACCTAGATCCCAGGTGCTGTGAGGCTGCTGTACTAACCACTGAGTCACCATGGCACCCCATTCACATATGCTGTCTCTCTCCAGCCCAGAAGAAATAATCTGCCCATTTTGACTTTGAAGAGTTCAATCTCGCAGCTATCTAAAAGTTCAATCTCGCAGCGAACTCAAGCTTTTAGCTTCAGCAGCCAGCAGAAACCTTCAACCAACTGAAAGGAAAGCTAAAAACCTTCCTGGATCAGTGTGAGTCCAGACCCTGCCCTCTGATCCTTCTTTGGTATCATGTGAAAAAGCAATTGGAGGGGGCTCTAAAAAGCTGTCTGCAGCAGACATTCTGTCACTCTCTGCAACAGAAACAGCACAGAACACAACACAGCTAAAGGCACAGTCTAAGCAGACCCTGGAAATCTTGATGGTTACAAAGAATGGTAGCAGCATGGGATTCACATGGTGAGATGAAAACGTGTTTGGCCTATAAATATGACCTGGTGAGCAGCCGTGCTGATTACATCTAGCTACAAATTCAAGCGGTGAGTTTCTCTGTTTGTTGAGCACAAATCTAGGAGATGATGGCCTAATGGCTCTGGGAACACAGGCTTAAATCCTGCCCCAGCAGATGGTGAAATTCGAGTCTGTATTCCCTGAAACTATACCAATTGTTGGAAACAAAATCATCTGGTTCACTCATGCCCTTTAGGGAAGGAAATCTGCAGTCCTTACCTGGCCTGGCCTCCATGTGACACTAGACCCATAGCAATGTGGTTGACGTTTAACTGCCCTCTGAGCAATTAGGGATGGGCAATAAATGCTGAACTAGCCATTGACGCTCTCATCTCGAGAATGAATTTTTAAAAAAATCACACCAAGCTGAGTAAACTCAACATAGGCTCTGTTTAATTGAAGTGATATTTCAGCATGGCTCAACAGATAGACTCCCTGTTAATGTTCAGCAACTCTTGTTCCAGGAAAGGGCCCCAACTTTCTTACAACATGCTGCGAACTGAACTGCTGGTCACAAACGTAGGAACTAAAAAAATTAGAAGCAGGAATAGATCACTTGGCCTGATGAGTCTCTCTGGTATTCAACAAGATCATGACTGATCTGAATATTCCACATTCCTGCCTCCCCCTGATAAACTTTCACCCCCACCCGGCCTATCAAGAATCTTGGTACTTCTGCTTTAAAAATATTCACGCACTCGGCTTCCACTGGCTTTTGAAGAGTTTTAAAGATTCTTAACCCTCTGAGAAAATAATACCCTACGTCTCTGCCTTAAATGGATGGTAAAGATAAAGTCACCATAGCTGCTCTCTCATTAGAGAGAGAAAGAGACACACACACAACCGGTGGTGGTTTAACTTGTGGGTCACTATGTCTCAGGCAAGGAGAGAGGTTGAGAAAGAGAGTCCTTCATAATAACCTCAGCCAGAGTGGGAATTGAACCCATGCTGTTGGCCTTACTCAAGAGTGCAAATTAGCCATCCAGCCAACTAAGTTAACCAATGGCTTCCTTATTTTTCCAAAGTCTCCCATGAGAGGAAACATCTTTTCCGCATCCACCCGCTCAACACCCCTCAGGGTTTCTCACGTTTTACTACCCAGTTGCTTGTCATTGCATACTCTTGTTTAAAGCGATACCAGACACCAGCCAGTGGACAATTTCTCTCTGAAACCTACTGACCCTCAAATACAGCCTTATATCAAGAATAGTCACTCTCATCTCACCTCTTGTGACCTTCCTTTTGCCCATGTTTAGATGAAAGCTGAACTAAGAAGCTTTTACAAATTTTATTAATAATGTTATTTGGGTGAATAAACTGAATCTTCTTTTAATCAAACAATGGCTTAAACTTGGCCAGTGCCTTGATGTTTGTTTCTTAGAAAGCACAAGAGGACTAATATGACGACACAGATGAAACAGGTTTTAGCTCAATAACCACAGGTTTGATTGTTGGCCATTCATCTCACTCCTGCTCACCCCTCGGAGGCGAAATGATCTGCTGAGTGTTGCCAGAAGTTTCTAGATTTTTTAGAATTGGGAATTGAGGAGTTTAGATTAGATTACTTACAGTGTGGAAACAGGCCCTTCGGCCCAACAAGTCCACACCGACCCGCCGAAGCGCAACCCACCCATACCCCTACATTTATCCCTTTAACCTAACACTACGGGCAATTTAGCATGGCCAATTCACCTGACCCGCACATTGTCCACCGTGCCTGGACAATGAACCACCTTGTTCCCCACTACCCTCCCCCCTCAACCACCTCACCCAAACTTTCATCTGAACATTTCATGATGTGGCATGAGCAAAATGTAGGTGATGATCTGTCGGAGAGACAGAAGCTAAATCAGACATAGGCATCCGGTAACTATATATTATGATGGAATGTGCAATTACTGGCATTAGAATGGAAGAATTTTAAGGTGTGAAGTAATTCAATTCTCGAGAGCTACATCACTGCAATTAGTTAACCCATTCTGGAGCTGCAGTGATAAGTATAGTATTTAACTGAATCATACTTCACAGAAAGATTTGGTGCCAAAAAACCTGCCTGATTTTCAATTTGTTGTGGTTTCCAATTAACATTCAAATCTGTGCAAAAATGCCAAATCCTCTATTGTCAGCATATGTTAACTATTGGAACTAGTTCCCCACCAAGCCATGCACCATCCTGACTTGGAATCAAATCGCCATTCCTTCTTTGTCATTGGGTCAAAGTTCCCTCCTGAACTCCACTGTGAAGGCATGAACTTGGAGCAGGAGCAGGCCATTCAGCCCTTCAAGCCTTCTCCGTCATTTGATATGATCGTGTTCATCTCATCTTGGCCTCAAGTCCATTTTCCTGCCTGTTCCCCCAAAACCCTTTCATTACAAAATCTGACCATCTCCTCCTTCAATTTTTTCATTGTCTGGCGTCCAGCATGCACTGGGGTAATTGCATGGATTCACCAACTTTTCAGAGACAAAATTCTTTCTTATCTCTGTTTTAAGCCTGCCACATCTTACTGCCCACAAGGGAAAACATCTGTGCCAATTTGTCAATCCCCTCTAACATCTTATAGACATCAATTAGATTTCCTCCTGTCCATTTAAACTCTAGAAAGTATAGGCAGAAGTGGGTACTGTAGATGCTGGAGATCAGAGTCAAGATCAGAATGGTGCTGGAAAAGCACAGCAGGTCAAGCAGCATCTGAGAAGCAGGAAAATCGACATTTTGGGCAAAAGCCCTTCATCAGGAAAAAGGGCTTTTGCCAGAAACATTGATTTTTCCTGGTCCTCGGATGCTGCCTGACTTGCTGTGCTTTACCAGCACCACTCTAATCCAGACAGTATAGGCCTAAACTGCTCAAACTCTCCTCATAAGATAGACTTTTGATCTTTTTGGGTGTACCTACACCACAGGAACTGCAGTGTTTCAAGAAGGCAGCTCACCACCACCTTGACAAGGGGTAATTAGGGATAGGCACTGAATGCTGGCTCAGCCAACGATATTTCATGAATGAATTTAAAAGATAATGGTGCCTGGTGGGTAGGCCACTCCTGGACCTTCTCACCAGGGTGTTAATTAGGGTAGAGACTGGAAAGTGGTGGAGGTCTCACTCACCACTCTCCCCAGCACCTTTGGGGGTAGGGAATATTTGTATCGTTAGGTTTTGCAAAGTAAAGTCCACTGCAATCAAATCCTACCCTGTCCGCAATTACACTCCAGACAATGCCACTGGACTGTGATCAGGGAGAGAATCCTGCACGGAGTTACTTTCCCTTCATCAGTTGGAGGAACAGCAAGGCCAAAGATCTCAGTCTTTACCGTTACCCAAACCGATATCAGATCACTCAAAACAGAAAGAGATCAGAGAACCATTGACTAATACAACATGGTGCAGGCCATTCAGCCCATTGACAGGCTCTTTTGAAGAGAGGGCAGTTAGGACAATATACCATTCATTTGCTGTAGCTCTGCAACCTTTTCTCCTTAATGTATTTACCCAATTGCTTTTTTTAAATCTGCAGCTCTCATACAATTGGGTAGCACATTTCAAATACTAAGCATTTTTTGGAAAGAAAAGGTTTTTTTAAATTTTTTTTGGCCAATCACATTAGGTATATGGTTCTGGCTATCTAACCTTCAACCAATAGCAACTGTATCAATACCAATGCCATTGTGTTTTTATAAATATCAATAGCAGAAACTGTAAGCACTTTACCATGCCTTAATTAAACTTGGTGGAATAGACAGAAGAGATCCAAGCACCAGAACCTATGGACTGAGCTGTTTCAGAGATAAACAAAGAGAATTCAATGCAGAATGTTAAACAGAGAAAGAATGAGAAATAGGAGCAGAGAAAGAGTGGCAGAGAGAAAGAGACAGAGTGTGAGAGAAACCATTCATGAGAAAAACACAGAACAGCAAAGAAAGTGCAGCAGGGAAAGAGAGAAATGTAGGCAACGAAAGAGAGAAAGATCGAGAGTGTAATGGTGAGACAAGAGCAGAGAATGACTGGCAGCAGAAGGGAAAAGAGGGAAAGATATACAGTAAGGAGGACAGAAACAGTGACAGAGAGAGTGAAAGAATGAGAGAGAGAGAGAGACAGCGAAAGAAAGAGAGAGAGAGAAACAGAGAGGTAGAACTAGAATTCCAGCTGTGTAATGAACTGACCGGGAGATGGAAAAATCTCAGCTTTCCCACTGCTCCCTGACAGAAGACTGACATTCTCTAGCAGTGAGAAAATGAGCTCAGGTTTGTTCCACAGGAAAACAAATTTATTTTATGAAAGCAGAGCAGTAAGTGCACTCACGAAGCCTCACGATTTCCCCCGCTCAACAACACTCATATTCTTTATGTAACGTGAGAGCAGTTCATGAACAATCTGTCATTTTGTTTGCAATTTCTGAAACCCTGGTAATCTCATTTTACCCACTCAGCCCCCAATAGGTAAGTGCTTTATAATATATTTTCAGGTAATTGCAATCTAGTGCCATGAATTTGATCCATTTAACTCTGCAAACACTCAAAAACAAATTCTAAAAATGTTCATCAAGAAACGGGCAGTTTTATACTTTAACCTTCTCAGCACATAGCCTGATATGCTGGTGCACAAATGGGGGTTTGAACTACAGAGGACAAAGTTCACAGCCCTTATAACCCACCGGCCATGTGTTTTAAGTTCTCTTCCAGATTATTAAATCCTGAAATGTACTCCAGATGTCTCTGTGGTGGAATTTGTACAGTCATTAGCAATTTGATTGAGAATCGATAAGGAAAGAACTTTACTTTCAAAGAGGCATTGAATCTTACTGCACAGAAGGATGTCATTTGGATATTTCAGTCCTCGCTTTTGGGAAGGAATTATGCAATTATTCTCATTATAAGAAATGGCTGTCCAGTAACCTGATAAAATCTTGTTCGAAATCAAACCTTATGCAAGTTCTCTTTCTCTCTCGCTCATTAAGGAGCTTCCTGAAGTAAGTGGCTAGGCTGACAAACACAGGACAGTGTAGACCTGTTATCCCTAATGATATGCCTCTAGTTTAGACTCTGATACAAGACATTCCTAAAACCTGACATCTTGTGACCCAACTGTCTAGAGTATAAATTAAGCAGGCAGTTTTAGTCAGCAATAATCCATGAGGCGATTTCATGGATTTTGACAAACATAGAAGGAAGTTACTTTGAATACAGATTGTTCTGGTATAAAACTCGTCAACGCAAATTGGCTATTACGTGACTGACGATTTGTGGATGCTGTTTGGATCATGCAAACTTTCTACTGAACATATCTATCAATTTTTTTATAATGATCTTCTACAGCGTGATTTTCTAAAGCAACTGTCGTGTTATACCAGTGTATTCTGTATCTGCCTTGCACGACTGAACAAATGAATGCATGATTGATGTAAGGTGTCTAAGAAATAAAACATATAAACAACCTCTCAAGCGAGGAAAGATAAGCTCAGACAGGAGAGAGGTCCTCAAGGTGCATCTGTGCTAACTGGTTTGATTCAGTTAGCTCAAGCAGACTTCGGGCAGAGGACAGCTCTTGGAGGTGATCAGTAGCGGCTTCAGTTTAACATCCTGCCTTGCTCAATGTGAATGACAAAAAAAGCGATTGCCGCTTCTAAATACAGAGGGCAACCTTGTCCAAATGTCTGTCTGATTTGGGACAAATAAAACACAATATGAAGAGATTGCAGTCAGCAAAAGTGGAAGTTAGCAACGTTTCCATCCCTCATCTGGGACCCAGTGAATCTCTCGGTATGTCTTCCCTTTCTATTGAACTCCTTTAACCTGTCCCTTCTTCATAAACTCTCTTAAAATTACCAAAGACTTGATGCCCTTTTTTGGATAATCCGAGGGTCCCTGAACCAACTTTCCAGCATCCTTTGATTTACAGCATTCACAGTCCTGAAAAAACTTTGACCTTTTTTATAATGTGGTGGAGCTGATGTTGGACTGGGGTGGACAAAGTTAAAAATCACACAACACCGGGTTATAGCCAACAGGTTTATTTGGAACTATAAGCTTTCAGAGCGCCGCTCCTTCATCACCTGGTGAAGGAGCAGGGCTCTGAAAGCTTATAGTTCCAAATAAACCTGTTGGACTATAACCTGGTGTTGTGTGATTTTTAACCTTTTCTTATATGAAGCACTTTGGGACATTACTATTGGGTTAAGTTGCTATTGTCTGTGATCAAAGGTTCAGACCTTGGAAGCCTGGGAGGCCTGTTTAGATTAGGACCCTAGCAAGTGTCCTTGCTTTGATTTGATTTGATTTATTTATTGTCACATGTATTTTGTTACAAAATACAGCGAAAAGTGTCATACTGTGTCGCTACTCTCTGCATCAGTTTAAAACACAAAAAAACACAAAACATAGAATATAAGGCAGAAAAATAAAGAAAACTTGTTCAACTTTACACTCCTGAAAAATGTGTTGCTGGAAAAGCGCAGCAGGTCAGGCAGCTTCCAAGGAACAGGAGAATCAACGTTTCAGACATGAGCCCTTCTTCAGGAATGCCCGAAACGTCGATTCTCCTGCTCCTTGGATGCTGCCTGACCTGCTGCGCTTTTCCAGCAACACATTTTTCAGCTCTGATCTCCAGCATCTGCAGTCCTCATTTTCTCCAACATTACACTCCTTCTTGTTTAGTGTAGTCCCCTTTGCAACACCACTGCAATCTCACCTCCACCAATACCCTCACCACATTGAATCCCTACACTACAGAAACAGGCCATTCGGCCCAACAAGTTCACACCAACCCTCCAAAGGGCATCTCACACAGACCCATCCCTTGCCTGTAACCCTGCACTCCCCATGGTTAACCCACATATCCCTGGACACTAATGGTCAATTTAACATAGCCAATCCACCCATCTTTGGACTGCAGGAGGAAACTGGAGTACACAGAGGAAGCCCACGCAGATGGGGGAGAATGTACAAACTCCACAGAGACAGCTGCCAGAGGGTTGAATCGAACCCAGCTCCCTGATGGTGTGAGGCAGCGATGCTAACCACTGAACCACCAGTCCTTGCCGGACTCCCCCACTGCAGATGCCACTGATGTTGTCGGGTACCGAACTGGCCCGAACTTAATTCTGTCACTGCCAATGTCGCTGGGTCTCATACCAGGCCCTAACCCACCTCTGTCCCCACCTCTGTGCTGGAATCAGATGTGGCCAGGAACCTAAACCCGACTGTGCAGCATCAGCAGTGATCAGTCAGCGCTAGGGCCGCCTCGTCAATGCAGAAACCGCTGGGAACCCAGACCCACCTCCGATACTGCCACCATGATTCCCACACTGGGCCCACTCGAGTCCACGCTGGGCTCACCCACCACTGCCAGTACCATTGGCGCAACTGAGCTCATCACCAAGAGGTAGGTAAAATAAAAGAGGAAAGAAAACACAAGTAAAGAGAGAGAAAAAAAGAAACAGAAAGAAAATTGGACTGAGTGGACGAGCCTGGACTCAGAGGCCCCACTCTACCACCATCTTACCGGAATTTGAGGTAGATTTTGACATTTGGTGGGGTGAGTGCCTGGGCAGAGAAAGAATCATGAAGGGGGGAGGGGGGAAGTGGAAGGAGAAACCAGTTGCAAGCCATTCTGAGAGCAAGGAGGAGGGTTGATAGTACAGGGGCAAGAGCATCGAGAATCCAAAGTCAGTGATTGAATAATGAGGATTGCAGGATATATTTTCGAATGACTAGGAAATTAGCTCAGGGGTTGAAAAGAAAACTGTTGCTTGTTAGAGAGGTTAGGTTAGGCTAAGAAAGGTGGGGGAGGAGGTAAGGCTAAAGGGGCAAGATAAGCATTGCTTCAGGATTCAATTCAGATCATTGCTGTTTCAAATTGTCAGTAATGGCTTCAGTTCGCCAAACTGAGGGAGAATCAGCCATTTTTGCAGATAGTATCAAAGCTCAGGTCTTATACTTTGAGGTTTGATAGGCCCTATAAGTTTGGATTTTCTACAGATTGGTTGAGTAGACAAACTCCCCTTGACTTTAGACTTCAAAGTAATGTTATTATATGCTAAAAATAAATGTAGTTCCGGGTCAAGGAAGCTGGGTTTAATTTCATTTCTTTAGGGCAGCATTGTGGTTCAGTGGTTAGCACTGCTGCTTCACAGTATCGCAGACCAGAGTTTAATTCCAGCCACAGTGACTGTCTGTGTGGAGTTTGCACACTCTCCCTGTTTCTGTCTGAGTTTCCTCTCACAGTCGAAAGCTGTGCAGGTCAGGTGGATTGGCCCTTGGAAGTTACCCCAGGGGGGTTGCAGATTACATGGGTTAGCCATGGGAAATGAGGGATTACAGGGATAAGTTGGGGATCTGGATGGGATGCTCTTTGAAGGACCAATTCCAACTTAATGGGCTGAATGGCTTCTTTCCACACTGTAGGGAGTCTATGACTATAAATACTGCTGTGTGTAGTAATAAAGAGATAGGTCTGGATCTAACTTCTTTCAACTCTAGGTACAGCATAATCTTTCTTTGCATGTACATTTTCACATGCTCTCAAAACTCTCTAATTCTTGACCAACTGAACTCCACCCAATCTGTGTTATCTATGCTCAGTGACATGCACTCTTCTGCGATGTCGTTACAAAGTTGCTCAAGGGTCCCAATGCCTTCACACAGCAAGAAGCAATAGAGGAATCCAAAGGACCAGCACCCATGGCACAGAATGAGTACCACAGAAGAAAGGAACACTAGGACTAGCTGATAACTACGGGCACAGTTGTACGAATGAATTAAAATAAAGGCTGGTAATATATTGATGCAGAAGAATATGAAGAATTTCACATAGGAAAGTCAAAATGGGCAATGACTACTTCAAAGGAGTTTAGATGGAAGCCTAAACAATTTTACAGTCCAGACAGACCAGGGGCTATGCATCAGAAAGTGGGTTCTAATTCAAAACCGTTTCTCGTGAAAACAATCATCTTATTAAACTTAACATTTAGTGAAATTTCTTCCTCTCCAAAAAAAACCTTTCTCCAACTCTCTCTGCCCTTTCAGCTCTCCTTCAAATGCACCTTAAACCAGTGTCAGCCACTCTTGCCCCGGAGTCACAAAGCTCCATTCTTGAAGACAGGCTCCCAACGAGGGGAGCACTGTACTGGCAGAGGTGACCTTTCCTGGATCAGAGATCAAACTGAAACTATGCCAATGGATGTAATAGATCCCACAGCACTGCTTTAAAGAAAAGTAGGGCAATTCTTCTTAGCAATATCTATCTCTCAATGAAAATTACTTAGAAACTGATCCGAGTCATTCTCTCATTTGTGAGATCTTGCTGTGCGTGCATTGGTGACCGCACTTCCTGCTTTGCATCAGGTGGACCCCAAAAATTAACCCAGACTGGCTGTCAATGGTTTTGAGTCATTTCAAGGTTGTGCAAGGAGCTATGTAGATACAAGTCTTTCTTTCTGAATGGATTTTGATTAGACCTCCTCGTTTTTGGTATCATCAGTTGGTTTGGAGACTTTGTCCACATTGCAAGGTGCTATACAGATGCAGTTTTGGAATGATGATTGTTGCTGTTGGAATGCTGTTGGAAATGATGAGTAAGTACAGTGATCTGGTGATTTAAAATGGACGGAGCAACACTTTTCTCTGACGTGTCTGCGATTTCAACAGCCACACAGTAGCTTTGAGTGTTGGTCACACTTTAACAACATGAGTAATTGACCTGGGGTCTTTGAGAATTTAAGAGTTGTTTAAAATGCTCAATTATGTTAGGACTAGGCTGGTCTTGATGAGAAGATTGCTCATTCACCACATTGTCAAACCTCAAACTTACCTCACTCGGTATTACCAGGAGGTAAAAAGAAACTCAATCTAATATCTAATGCCACAATTTCCTGGACAATTTCTAAACTATTAACGGTTTAAATTAACTCTGATGCCAATCAGACTGAGCAGCTTTTAAACTTCCAATAACAACACAGGGTAATTATAATCATAAGCACAGTTTTATCATTGTTTATCAAAAATGAAGTCTTAAACACAGGGAAAGACTGTGGTTTGTTCCTGTCCTTCCCAGATTGGGAGCAGATTTTGGCAGAAGGAGTGCAGCTGGTGCTAACTACTGAGGCCGGGGTCAATACCCTAAGTCCGTGAGAGTGATAGGTGAATTCACACCCAACTATCCCCAGAACAAACAGGGAAACTCAATGGTATGGACGAGCCGAGAATGGTTTAGATTTTAGATTAGATTCCCTACAGTACAGAAGCAGGCCCTTCAGCCCAACAAGTCCACACCAACCCTTCAAAGAGTAACCCACCCAGACCCCAACCCTATAATTTACCCCTGACCAATGCACTTATCACTTTGAGCAATTTAGCATGGCCAATTCACCTGACCTGCATATCTTTAGATTGTGGGAGCAGCACCTGGAGGAAACCCACACAGACACAGGGAGAATGTTACTTGACCTGCTATGCTTTTCCACCACCACTCTAGTCTAGACTCTGATCTCCAGCATCTCTAGCATTTGGCCACAGGGAGAATGTGCAAACTCCACACAGACAGTTGCCTGAGATGGGAATTGAACCTGGGTCCCTGGCGCTGTGGGGCAGCAGTGCTAACCACTGAGCCACTATGTCGTTTGTAGGTGGAATCTCTGTGGAGCTGCTCCTCTCATTGTGCCATTTCTCTCATTTCTCTAAATTTATTCACAAGATGAAGGTGTCGCTGACTGTTAAGTGTCAACCACATTGCAGCGGATCTGGAGTCACATGTAGGCCAGACCAGGTAAGGATGGCAGTTGCCTTCCCTCAAGGACATTAGTGAATTAGATGGGTAATTGCAATAATCAACAATGATTGTCATTGGATTCTTAATTCCAGATTTTTCAAGTTTAAATCAAATTCCACCATCTGCCATTGCAGGATTTGAACCCAGGTTCCCAAGACATTTCTGTAGTAATAGTCCAATAGATAATATCATTAGGCCATCGACATCTGCCAGCGTAAGACACGAGAGATAGCAGCCTCTGATGGGAAGAGTGGCAGGACAGTAAGTGGCAGCTATCTACCCTAGGTGGAGTGGAGGTGTGGGCAATGGAAGTCAGGGTTGGTGGGGTGGGGTGGAAATGGGCTGCGCAGAGGGAGAGGCTGCAGGCAGGAGGTGGTGGGCTAGGCCGCACAGGGACTGAAAAGAGTCAGGGAGAGATGGAGATTGTTGGGGGGGGGGAGATGAGGTGAGGAAAGCTGCAAGTGGTGGGGGGAGAGAAGACGCATGCAGAGGATGAAGAAGTGAGGCTGTAAAATAGAGACAGAGACTGCCAGAGCCAGGGAGAGGGAGAGACAGAGCAGCAGGGAGGAGGTTATTACGGGTAGAGGGGCAGAGAGAAAGTCTAAAAGCCCGTAAGATATAACAGCAGAATTGGGCCATTCAGCCCATTGAGACTGCTTCGCCATTCGATCATGGCTGATATGTTTCTCAACCCTATTCTCCTGCCTTCTCCCCACAAACCCTGATCCCCTTACCAATTAGGAACCTATCTATCTCTCTCTTAAATACACTCAATGACTTGGCCTCCACATCCCTCTGTGGCAATGAATTCCACAGATTAACTGCTCTCTGGCTCAACTCAGCTAGGCCCCTGTGCGGCCTAGGTCACCACCTCCTCCCTGCAGTCTCTCCCTCTGCACAGCCCCTTTCCACATGATCCTGCCAACTCTGACTTTCATTGCCCCACCCCAGGACAGACAGCTGCCACTTACCCTCCTGCCACTCTTCCCATCAGAGACTGCTATCTCTCACGTCTTACGTTGGCAGACGTTGATGGCCTAATGGTGTTATTTATTGAACTGTTAATGCAGAGACCCATCTGAAGAGTCATCCCTACACTCTGAGTTTGTGCCCTTGTGTCCTAGACTCTCCAACTCGTGGAAACATCTTTTTTCCCATCCACTCTATCCAGGTCTCTCAATATTCTGTAAATTTCAATCAGATCCCTCCTCATCCTTCTAAACTCCACTGAGTACAGACCCAAAGTACTCAACCACTCCTCATATGATAACCTCTTTATCACTGAGATAATCTTTATAAATATCCTCTCAACCCCCTCCAATGCCAGCACATCCTTGCTTAGATATGGACCCAAAATTACTGATAATATTTCAAATGTGGTCTAACCAGAGCCTTATATAGTCACAGTAGTACATCTCTGATCTTGCAGCCCTTTGAAAATAATGCTAATGTTACATTTGCCTTCTTAACTGCCAACTGAACCTGCATGTTAACCTGAAGAGAACCCTGAACTAGGATTCCCAAGTCCATTTGTGCTTTAGATTTCCGAAGCCTTTCCCTATTTAGAAAATAGTCTATGCCTCTATTCTTCCTACCAAAATGCATAACCTCACACTTTCCCACATTGTATTCCAACTGCCACTTCTTTTTTCGCTCTCCTAGCCTGTCTAAGTCCTTCCGCAGTCTCCCCACTTCCTCAACACGACCTGTCCCTCCACCTAACTCTGTGTCATTTGCAAAATTCACAAGAATGCCCTCAGCTCCTTCCTCCAGATTGTTAATATAACAGGAATAGTTGTTTTCCCAACAGGGACTCCTGCGGAACTCCATTAGTTACCGGCTGCCATCCCGAAAAAGATCCCTTTATCCCCACTCTCTGCCTTCCGCCAGTCGGCCAATACTCTATCCAAGATGAAAGTGAGGACTGCAGAAGCTGAAGATCAGAGTCGAGAGTGTGGCGCTGGGAAAGCACAGTGTGTCAGGCAATATCAAGGAGCAGGAGAGTCGACGTTTTGGGCAAAAGCCTGATAAAGTGCTTTTGCGTGAAATGTCAATTCTCCTGCTCCTTGGATGCTGCCCAACCTGCTGTGCTTTTCCAGCACCACACTCTCGACTCAATCCTCTATCCATGCCAGTACCTTGCCATTAACATCATGGTCTCTTATTTTATTTAGTAGCTTCCTGTGTGGCACCTTCTGGAAATCCAAATAGATCATGTCCACGAACCACAAGGGAGAGAGGGAGAGAGTAAGGTTCCAAGTGTGTGAAATGGAGAGATAATGAGCTGGCAATGGGGCGTGCGGGAGAGAAATAGCCAGTCGATGTCATGGAGGCTGCAAGGGGCAGGGGTGGGAGGAAGGGAGGCTACAAATGTTGAGCTACAAAAGTTGGCCGACACGGCATCAGACCTTCTACTGAGACCAGATTCCCGATTTCATCCGTGCTGTGTGTCTCACTATGCCACATGGGAGCTGAAGCAAACAGGTTGGTATAGGACGAGAATTTAAGGTGTGTCAGAGACGAAAATAACTGCAGATGCTCGAAACCAAAGTAGACAAACAAGGGGGGGGTAGGAAGGGAGGGCACATTGGGTGGGTAGCGCTCCGCTACCTATCACTACCTCACCATTCCGCTCCTCTCTCCCCCTCCCCCCCTCCATTGATCTGTAGCTCTCCCTAGTCCTGAGAACAGTTAATACCTGAAATGTTGACCTGTCCACCTCCTGATGCTGCCTAGCTTGCTCTCTCGCCGATGTAAAGCAGGTCAGGACAACAGGGGTGTGGGGGGAGGATGTGTGTTAGTGCAGAGATTGCTGGAGGAGAGGGTGAGTGAATGTGTCTAGACTTCCATGTTGTAGCTAGGTCTCAGCTCGAGTATCGTCTACTGCTGTGAGTGCTACACTGTAGGAAAGATGTGAACACAGTGGACAGAGTACAAAACTGATTTACAAAAGTGGTGCCAGGAATGAGAACCTTTAGTTATGAGGATAGATTAAGGAAATTTGGACTGTTTTTCCTGGAGACAAGAAGACTGAAAGGACATTTGATGGAGGTTTTGAAATAATGAGCAGGGCTGGATAGACTGGATAGGGAGTTGCTGCTCCTGCTTGTATAGTGAACAAGAAAGAGAGGATTCCAAATTTAAAGTGATTCGAAAAAGAAACAAAAGTAATGTGAGCCAAAATCTTTTCCACCCAGAAAGTACTTAGGGTGTGGAAGGCACTGCCTGGAAATGTGGTGGAGGCAGGTTCAATTGAGATACTCGAGGTAGACATTGGACGGTTATTTGAATAGAAATTGTGTGTGGGGATATGGGGAAAAGGCAGGAGATTGGCATTGGGTAATAGCACCAAACTACACAATAGAGTCAGTACAGGGCTGTTGGATCGAATGGCTTCTTCTGTGCTGAAACAATGCTGTGAGGTCTATGATTGGAGGAATATAGGGCAGGTCAGAATTAACCACATTGGTGTGGATTATCTTTTATTCACTCATGGGATGTGCGTGTCACTGTCTGGGCCAGCATCTGTTACCTGTCCCTAGTTTCCTGTGAGAAGGTGGTGGAGAGCTGCTTTCTTGAACTGTAACAGTTCATGTAGGTAGACCCACAATGCCCTTAGGGAGGCAGTTCCAGGAGTTTGACCCAGCAACATGGCGATATATTTCCAAGTCAGGATGGTGAGTGGCTTGGAGGAAACCTTGCAGCTTAATGTGTGCCCGTGTGTCTGCTGCTCTTACCCAACTAGATGGTAGTGATTTTAGGGTTGGAGGTTCTTTGGTGGAGAGACTTCAGTGGATTTCTGCACAATACCTTCTAACTACTGCTACCATGAGTCACTGGTAAAGTGACTGAAAGTTTGTGGGTGTGGTGCCAATCAAGCGGGCTGCTTTGTCCTGGATGGTGTCAAGCTTCTTGAGTGTTGTTGGAGCTGCCCCCATCCAGGCAAGTGGGGAGTATTCCATCACATTCCTGACTTGTGTCACATATTTGGAATCAGACCACGTAAGGGTGGCAAGTTTCCTTCCTGAAAGGGCACTAATGAACCAGATGAGTTTTTATGACAATTGCTGCTGGTTGTTATTAGCAGCCTTTTATTGAATTCAGAATTTCACCTTTTGCCAGGAATCAAACCTACATCCACAGATCATTATTCTGGGTTTATGGGTTATAGTGGCATGATCACTACATCACCACCTCTTGGTTCTCTTGCTTCCGCTGTTAATGACCAGATAACCCATGATAGCCTGATATCTCTTTGAAGATACCTAATTGTTTATCAGTGTAATATAATTATCTTGTCTTCTTCTACTATAACCCAGTGTCTCATGACTATGTAATAATTCTTTCTCATACTCAACAAAAAGCAGTGTTTCTACCCGAGGAAGATTCACTCAGAATGAGGCTTGGAGTAAACCTTGCAGCTTAACGTGTGCCCATGTGTCTGCTGTCCTTATCCAACTAGATGGTAGTGATTTTGGGGTTGGAGATGGAGACTGATTGCTGGATTTCTGCACAGTACCTTCTATATTATAGACAGCTGCTGCTACCAAATGTCACTGGTGAAGTGACTGAAAGTTTGTTTACAGGTTTCTCTTGAAACACTTTCTAACTCTGAATACAATGGAAAACACTTGACATTTTAACTGGAATCTCAGCTGGAAGTGGCTGCATTACTGTCACAAATTGTAAAGTAGGAACAATAGAGTCATTATAGGACTGTGCCTTTCCTCTTGATAAGCCAAGCAAACAAATGTGAGAGAAAAACACGATGCTGACAAATGTTAAAGAATGCTTTGGGTCTCCACCCAAGTGCAAGTTAAGGCTGACCTTGGAGGGAGCCCATTGGAAATTCACCAGAATGATACCAAAGTTACATTGTGCAGAAAGGTTGTGCTGATCTGCACTTCTATTCTCTTGAAGTAACAGAGATTAAAGGAGTGATCTAATTGAAATGTTTAAAATGATCAAAGGAGTTGAGAGGGCAGATAAAAAAAACATAATTCCTCTGGTGGGAAAGTTCAGAACAAGGAAGCGTGATGTGAAATGTGGAACTTGCACCACGAAAAGTATTTGAGGCCAAGATTGAATTATTCACTCATGGGATGTGGGTGTCACTGTCTGGGCTGGCATTTAGTACCCATCCCAAGTTTCCTGTGAGAAGGTGGTGGTGAGCTGCCTTCCTAAAGCATAACAGACCATGTGCTGTAGGTAGACCCACAATGTCCGTAGGGAGGGAGTTTCAGGATTTTGACCCAGCAACACTGAAGGAACGGCGATATATTTCCAAGTCAGGATGGTGAATAGCTTGAAGGGGAAGTTGCAGCTTACTGTGTTTCTGTGTATCTGCTGCCCTTGTCCTGCTTGATGGAAATGATTTTAGTGTTGGGAAAGTAACATCGCTGAATAAGCTGGGGTTGTTTTGCCTGAACTATCGGAGGCTGAGGGGTGATCTTATTGAGGTTTAGAAAATCATGAGGGGCATGGATAGGGTAAGTAGACAATGTCTTTTCCACAGGGTGGGGGAGTCCACGCTAGAGGGCATAGGTTTAGGGTGAGAGGGAAAAAATTTAAAAAGGGACCTAAGGGCAACCTTTTCATGCAGAGGGTGGTGCGTGTATGGAATGAGCTGCCAGAGGAAGTGGTGCAGGTTGGTACAATTACAACATTTAAAAGGCATCTGGATGGGTATATGAGTAGGAAGGGTTTAGAGAGATATGGGCCAAATATTGGCAAATTGGACTAGATTAGTTTAGGATATCTGGTCAGCATGGACGAATTGGACCTAAGGATCTGTTTTTGTGGTGTACATCTCCATGACTCTATGACTCTATAAGAGGGGAAGAATAAAGTCCAGAATCTTATCTTGATAGGATTGGCTCAGTGAGTTTGAAGAAAGCTCACGATCATAGACACTGCCATTGACCTATGGAAAGAAGTAATCTGTTTCTGAGTTGTGAACACTTAAGATGTGATTCAGCGATGGTAGGGCACTAACTGAAAGATCTGGGCTGTAATAATAGCTACCCTAAGAGTGAGTTTAAGCTAATCAGTTGAGTTTGTAACTGGGCACATGTCAACTTGCTGGAAGTGAGGATATTTAGATGGAATGACTTACTGTCTGCAAACAAAAGGAATATGTTCAAGCCTTGCACCTTTTTTGAATTACCCAGGAGTTTGCGAAGACAATAGATCCCTGTTACTTTCTCTATGGCAACACTTCAGCCAATCAGAATCAGTTGCCAACAAACAAGCAGCCTTTTCTGCTGAACTGTACACTGTTGTGAACATTTGAGATTTGGCTTTCTTGTATTTGTCCTGAATACAAAAGAGCAAGATTTGGTGACCTGTTTCTCTTTTCAGAAAGATTTAAGTTCTGTTGCTCCAAGCAACCGTTTGGAAACATGTTAAAATTCCTTTATCGGTGTCACACAAATGGGAGTGAAAATCTGAAACACTCTCCCACAGAAAAGCTATTGTAAGCTAATGTCTACTTAAAAAATAATCAGATTGTGAAAGACAACAGAAATTGCATCTCTTGTTACGAAGAAGAAGGAGGCTTATGTGTTGATGAAGCAAGATGGTTCAGATGAGGCGATGGAGAGTTACAGATCAGCTAGGAAGGATTTATAGAGAGAGTTAAGAAGAGCAAAGCGAGGACATGAGCAGTCTTTAACAAATAGAATAAAGGAGAACCCTAAAGCTTTCTATAGGTATATGAGGAATAAAAGGATGGCTAGGGTAAGAATAGGGCCAGTCAAAGACAGAAGTGGGAAGTTGAGTGTGGACCCTGTGGAGATCGGAGAGATGCTAAACTCAGGAAAAGGAGAATATTGTAGAGGAGAAGAATGAGATACGGGATATTAGACTAGAAAGGATCGAGGTTAGTTATCAATTCTAGAAGGAGTGAAAGTAGACAAGTCCCCTGGGCCAGATGGGATTTATCCAAGGATTCTCTGGGAAGCTAGGGAGGAGTTGGCAGAGCCTTTGGCTTTGATATTTGAGTCGTCATTGCCTACAGGTTTAGTACCAGAGGACTGGAGGATTGCAAATGTTGTGCCCTTGTTC
>NC_057720.1:6049085-6102272 GCF_004010195.1 Chiloscyllium plagiosum
GATTCTCTGGGAAGCTAGGGAAGAGATAGCAGAGTCTTTGGTTTTGATATTTGAGTTGTCATTGTCTACAGGTTTAATACCGGAGGACTGGAGGATTGCAAATGTTGTGCCCTTGTTCGAGAAGGGCAGTAGAGATGACACAGGTAATTATAGACCAGTGAGCCTTACTTCTGTTGTAGGAAAGGTTTTGGAAAGGATTATAAGAGATAAGATTTATAATCATCTAGCAAGCAACAGTTTGATTTCAGATAGTCAACATGGTTTCGTCAAGGGCAGGTCGTGTCTCACAAACCTCATTGAGTCTTTTGAGAAGGTGACCAAGCATGTAGATGAGGGTAGGGCAGTTGACGTGGTATACATGGACTTCAGTAAAGCCTTTGATAAGGTTCCACATGGTAGGCTATTGGAGAAAACACAGAGGCATGGAATTGATGGTGATTTAGCAACTTGGATTAGAAACTGGCTTTCTGAAAGAAGGCAGCGAGTAGTGGTTGATGGAAAATATCCAGCCTGGAGTCTGGTTACTAGTGGTGTGCCACAAGAACCTGTTTTGGGACCACTGCTGTTTGTCATTTTTATAAATGACTTAGATGCAGGCATAGGTGGATGGATTAATAAATATACAGGCGACACTAAAGTAGGCGGAGTAGTGGACAGTGTGGAAGAATGTTACAGGTTGCAGGGGGACTTGGATAAACTGCAAAATTGGGCTGAGATGTGGCAAATGGAGTTCAATGCAGCTAAATGTGAGGTGATGCACTTTGGGGAGAATAACAGGAAGGCAGAGTACTGGGTCAATGGAAACATTCCTGGTAGTGTGGATGTGCAGAGGGATTTTGGAGTCCATGTACATAGATCCCTGAAAGTTGCCATCCAGGTGGATAGTGCTGTTAAGAAGGCATACGGTGTGTCAGGTTTCATTCATAGAGGGATTGAGTTCCGGAGCCGCAATAGCATGCAGCAACTATACAAAACACTGGTGCGGCCACTCTTGGAATATTGTGTACAATTCTGGTCCCCATATTTCGGGAAAGATGTGGAGGCATTGGAAAATGTGCAGAGGAGATTTACCAGGATGTTGCCTGGTCTGGAGGGAAGGTCTTATGAGGAAAGGCTGAGAAACTTGGGTCTGTTCTCATTGGAAAGAAGAGGGCTGGGGCAGATTTGATAGAGACATACAAGATGATCAGTGGATTAGATAGGGTAGACAGTGAGAGTCTTTTTCCTGGGATGATGATGTCAGCGTGTACGAGGGGGCATAACTACAAATTGAGGGGTAACAGATTTAGGACAGATGTCAGAGGCAGGTTCTTTATGCAGAGAGTGGTAAGGGCGTGGAATGCCCTGCCTGCTAATGTAGTTAACTCAGCCACATTAGGGAGATTTAAACAATCCTTAGATAAGCACATGGATGATTTTGGGATAGTGTAGGGGGACGAGCTGAGAATAGTTCACAAGTCAGCATAACATCGAGGGCCGAAGGGCCTGTTCTGCGCTGTATTGTTCTATGTTCTATGTAAGACAACGTTCTACCTGGTAACCACGTTTCCCAAATATCCAGACAGATTCTGAATTTACAACTCATGGATGTAGAGCCACAGAAATAGCAAAGACGTAGCACCTGAAAAAACGATCCCTTTCAAAACTTGTTGGCAAAAACCAGGACAGACTTTCTACTTACCTTGGTCAGTATCCTTCAGCAGTCTACTCCAGACCACCAATGAAGGTAAATAGAGTCATAGTCATAGAGATGTACAGCATGGAAACACACCCTTTGGTCCAACTTGTTCATTCTGAATAGATGTCAAAACCCAATCTAGTCCCACCTGCTAGCACCTGGCCCATATCTCTCTAAACTCTTCTTATTCATATGCCCATCCAGATGTCTTTTAAATGTTGTAATTGTATCAGCCTCCACCATTTCCTCTGGTAGCTCATTCCATACACGTACCACCCTCTGTGTGAAAAAGTTGCCCCTTAGGTCTCTTTTATATCTTTCCCCTCTCACCCTAAACCTATGCCCTCGAGTTCTGGACTCCCCGACCCCAGGGAAAGGACTTCAAATGCCTTCTTCACTATCTTATCTACCTGCGACTCCACTTTCAAGGAGCTATGAACCTGCACTCCAAGGTCTCTTTGTTCAGCAAGTTCACTTATACCATTAAGTATTTAAGTCCTGCTAAGATTCACTTTCCCAAAATGCAGCACCTCGCATTTATCTAGATTAAACTCCATCTGCCACTCCTCAGCCCATTGGCTCATCTGAGGTAACCTCCTTCGCTGACCACTACAGCTCCAATTTTGGTGTCATCTGCAAACTCACTAACTATACCTCTTATGTTCACATCCAAATCATTTATATAAATGACAAAAAGTAGAGGACCCAGCACCGATCCTTGTGGCACTCCACTGCTCACAGGCCTCCAGTCTGAAAAACAACCCTCCACCACCACCCTCTGTCTTCTACCTTTGAGCCAGTTCTGTATCCAAATGGCTAGTTCTCCCTGAATTCCATGAGATCTAATGTTGCTAACCAGTCTCCCATGGGGAACCTTGTTGAACGCCTTCCTGAAGTGCATATAGATCACGTCTGTTGAAGTGTTTTTGTCAACACCTTTTGTAGTAGCCAAGAGCTGTAGGAAACTTGCTTCCCTTTCTTCCAAGGCATTCGCTCTTGATTGAGGAAGACTTGCTTCCCCTTTGATGTTTGATAGAGTCATAGAATCATACAGAACAGAAGCATACCCTTCGGTCCAACCAGTCCATGCCGAATGTAATCCCAAACTAAACTAGTCCCACTTGCCTGCTCCTGGGCCATGTTCTTCCAAACCTTTCCTGTTCATGAGTTATCCAAATGTCTTTTAAAGGTTGTAATTGTACCCGCATCCACCACTTCCTCAGGAAGGTCATTCCACACAAGAACCACCCACTGTGGAAAAAAATTGTCCCTCATATCTTTTTTAAATCTTTCTTCTCTCACCTTAAAAATGTGCCTCATAGTCTTGAAATCCCTCACCTTAGGGAAAAGACAACTACATCAACTCTTATCTATATCTCACATTATTTTATAAACTTCTATCAGGTTGATTTTCAACTTCCTATGCTCCAGTGAAAAAAGTTCCAGCCTATGCAGCCTTTTTATATAACTCAAAACTTCCAAACTCAGCAACGTCCTGGTAAACCTCTTCTGAATCCTCTACAGCTTGATGATAGCCTCCTTACAGCTGTAACATGTACCTAAGCACAGTGAAAAGTTTTGTTTTGCAAGCAGTCCAGGCAAATCCTAACTACAAAGGCATACAGGTCATAGGGTACTTAGGCAGAATGAGGCATACAAGGTTATGGTTACACAGGGAGTGCACAAAACAAGATCAACATTATTTGATATGAGAAGGCTCCATTCAGAAATCTATAACACCTGTGGGAAGAAGCTCTTCTTGAACCTGTTGGTCTGTGTGTTCAAATTTCTGTATCTTCTGACTGACGGAAGAGGTTGGAAGAGAGCATTACTGGGGTGGGAGGGAGGTTGTTTGGGTTCTGAGATGATTGACAAGTCTGACATGCGACCTATAAACTCTACTACACATGAGGTAGATGTGGATTGGAGGGTTGGGTGTTCCCTCTGTCACGATAACGGATCAGAACTCTGAAGTACTCATGAAGTACATATCAGACTTTTAGTTGCAACATGTTTCCCTTGTAGAGAGGACCATTGCTGTCAAAAGATTACTGTGGATCGAAACTCAATGACTGTCTGACTGGACCTTATGTTGACCCATGGAATGTCCCACGTGTATACAGTCAGGACAGTTTCAAGCTGAAGGACTAAGAGGGTAGAGATAATGAGAGGTGGGCTAACCATCCCACACCCCACTTCAGCAGGAAGCCACAAAAAAAATGACATGTAAAACCAACTCCAGCCTCTGGTCTGTGTGTGTTAGTAGTTCGATTTACCAACGTAAGTATTATTTTGTGTGTGATAGTAGTTTGACACATGTGTCATTCTGTGTGTGTTAATGGCTTGACATACCATTGTATGTATTAATCTGCTGGAGGTCACAGGTTGAGAACAGTCAGTCATTAAAAACAGCTTTGCATTGCAGGAAATGAAAGGAAAAAGGGGATCTCTCACTCTGAGTGCTGCTAGCTAGCTACTGTCAAAAGGAACTGGGACAAAATAATTTCAATCAACTCACAATACCTGGTCAACTATCAATATCAATATATTAGCACCATCCAATGTAACAGGGAGAAAGTGAGATTAGATTACATTACAGATTAGATTACATTACAGTGTGGAAACAGGCCCTTCGGCCCAACAAGTCCACACCGACCCGCCGAAGCGTAACCCACCCATACCCCTACATTTACCCCTTACCTAACACTACGGGCAATTTAGCATGGCCAATTCACCTGACCAGCACATCTTTGGACTGTGGGAGGAAACCGGAGCACCCGGAGGAAACCCACGCAGACACGGGGAGAACGTGCAAACTCCACACAGTCATTCGCCTGAGGCGGGAATTGAACCCGGGTCTCTGGCGTTGTGAGGCAGCAGTGCTAACCACTGTGCCACCGTGCCGCCCACTGCAGATGCTGGAGATCAGAGTTGAGAGTGTGGTGCTGGAAAAGCACAGCAGGTCAGGCAGCATCTGAGGAACAGGAAAATCAAGGTTTTAGGCATAAGCCCTTCAGCCCTCTTTCTCCTGTTGCTCAGATGCTGCCTGACCTGCTGTGCTTTTCCAGCACCATACTCTCCACCCATCTCATATAACAGCCTAAATTCTACTGTGTACTCCTCACGAACTATTCAGGGACTTTATTACAACTTTTTTTTTGCATTCACTTCTTATCCCTAGTTTATATGTTCTGTTAATATTTCTGATCATTTTTAGAAATTAATAGATTCACTCCTTTGTTAGCTTCAGGAAGCCTGGTTAAATTGGCTCCTTTAAAGATAACAATTCATTTGGTCTGGGAGAAAGGGAGTGGATTCGTTTTTAAATTAAACAAACAAGTGAGGGGGCTGTGTGAATAAAGAAGAGGGAACAGTTCATTCTGACTCAACCAGAAGTTGAACAATCTGGGACATCACACCTAGAACTTTCACAAATTGGTGAATCACTGGTGAGATTGAACGATTTATTGTCACTTGCTTTTAAAGTGAATGATGCTGTAAAATACAGTGAAAAGCTTCAACTCTCTCCACAGTCTGCTGCTATTTTAAAATTTAAGGATAAAGAAGGCAAATGGTACTTTGGCTTTTATTGTGAGAGGTTTTGAGTACAAGAGCAGGGATGTGCTGTTGTAGTTATACAGAGCCTTGGTAAGGCCCCACCTCGAATATTGTGTACAGATTTGGTCTCCTTTTCTGAGGGAGGATGCTCTTGCTCTCAAAGGAGTGCTGCGAAGGTTTCCCAGGTTGATTCTGGGGATTGCGGGAGTGATGTATGAGGAAAGACTGACTGGGTTAGGATTGTTTTCACTGGAGTTCAGACAAGTTGGGGGTGGTGGGGGGGTTGGGGGGGTCTAGTCCTGTTAGAATTATAAAATTCTAACAGGACTAGACAGGGTAGATGCAGGGAGGATGATCCTGATGGTGGGTGTGTCCAGAACCAGGGGTCACAGTCTGAGGATCGGGGTGGACCATTTAGGACAGAGATGAGGAGACATTTCTTCACCAAGAGAGTGGTGAGCGTGTGGGATTCATTACCACAGGAAGGAGTTGGTGCCAAAACATTGAATGTATTCAAGAAGAGAGATGGATGCATTCTATTTTTAGAGTCATACATGCCATGTAGAAAGATGGTCGTGGTTATTGGAGGTCACCATCTCAGCTCCAGGACATCTTTACAAGAGTCCCTCAGGATAGTGTCCTAAGCCCAACATAGAACATAGAACATAGAACATAGAACAATACAGCACAGAACAGGCCCTTCGGCCCACGATGTTGTGCCGAACTTTAAACTAGACTTAAGCACCCATCCATGTACCTATCCAATTGCCGCTTAAAGGTCACCAAAGATTCTGACTCTACCACTACCACAGGCAGCGCATTCCATGCCCCCACCAC
The DNA here is from genome assembly GCF_004010195.1 of Chiloscyllium plagiosum. Lineage (NCBI taxonomy): Eukaryota > Metazoa > Chordata > Chondrichthyes > Orectolobiformes > Hemiscylliidae > Chiloscyllium > Chiloscyllium plagiosum. The sequence continues at coordinate 6,055,159 of NC_057720.1, forward strand.
TCTCTGGGTAAAGAACCCACCCCTGACATCCCCCCTATACCTTCCACCTTAAATTTATGTCCCCTTGTAACACTCTGTTGTACCAGGGGAAAAAGTCTCTGACTGTCTATTCCAAATGTGGCCTAACCAAAGTCCTGTACAGTTGCAACATCACTTCACGATTCTTGAATTCAATCCCTCTGCTAATGAACGCTAATACACCATAGGCCTTCTTACAATCTCTATCCACCTGAGTGGCAACTTTCAAAGATCTATGAACATAGACCCCAAGATCCCTCTGTTCTTCCACCTCACTAAGAACGCTACCGTTAACCCTGTATTCCACATTCTTATTTGTCTTTCCAAAATGGACAACCTCACACTTGGCAGGGTTGAACTCCATCTGCCACTCCTCAGCCCAGCTCTGCATCATATCCAAGTCCCTTTGCAGCCGACAAGAGCCCTCCTCACTATCCACTACTCCACCAATCTCCACCAATCTTCCACCACAACTCCAACTATCTTCAGCTGCATCATCAATGACCTTCCCTCTGTCATAAAGTCAGAAGTGGGGATGTTCGCCAATAATTGAATGGTCCCTTGATATTCAATGGTGTTGCCATCACTAAATTCCCTGCTAGCAACATCCTGGGAGTTCTTATTGATCAGAAACTCAACTGGACTCGCTACATAAACACAGTGGCTATAAGAGCAGGTCAGATGCTAGGAACACTGGGGCAAATAACTCACCTCCTGACTCCCCAAAGCCTGTCCACCATCGACAAGGCACAAGTCAGGAGTGTGATGGAATACTCCCCACTTGCCTGGATGAGTGCAGCCCAAAAACACTCAAGAAACTTCATACCATCTACGACAAAGCAGCCCGCTTGATTGGCACCACATTCGCAAACATCCACTCCCTCCATCACCGACGCTCAGCAGCAGCAGTGTGTACCATCGACAAGTTGCACTGCAGAAATTCACCAAAGATCCTGAGACAACACCTTCTGGACCCATGACCACTTCCATCTAGAAGGGCAGCAGATACATGGGAACGCCACCACCTTCAAGTTCCCCTCCAAGCCACTCACCATCCTGATTTGGAAATATATCGCTGTTTCTTCACCATTACTCAGTCAAAATTCTGAAATTCCCTACCTAATGGCATCTACCTACTACACATAGACTGCAGTGGTTCAAGAAGGCAGCTCACCCCCACTTTCTCAAGGGGCAACTAGGGACAAGCAATAAATGCTGGGCCCAGCCAGTGATAACCACATCCCACCAAATGAATAAATTTAAAAAATAACTGAGAGGAGGAATGCATTGAGGGTGTGGTTAGAAGGTTGTCTGTCAATGGTTAAGGATAGATCTGATCAAAATCCTCAAGATATTAAGAAGAAAAGACATGGCAGATAACAAGAAACTATTTCCAAGAGTTGGGGTTCTAGGGGGCACAGTCTGAGAATTAGCCCAGCCCATTCAGGAGAGATGTTGGGATGGTTGAGGGTGGTTGAGGTTTGGAATTCTTCCAGAAATGGCAGTGGATGGTGGATCAGTTGTTAATTTTAAGTGTGAGATGGATAAATATTTGTAAATCAAAGGCATTAGAGGAAATGTGTGAAAGGCAGGTTTATGGAGTTAGACCACAGATCAACCACGATCTCATTGAATAGTGGAACAGGTTTGAGGGGCTATTATAAGGTATATGCCAGTGTTGTAAATGTACTGGAACAGCTTGGCTAGGGGAGCAGGAAGTTTTGGAGCACAAGTGTCCAGTACTATTGCTGGAATGTTGTCAGGGCCCATAGCGTTTGAAGTATCCAGTGCCTCCAACCATTTCTTGATATCATGCGGAGTGAATCAAATTGGCTGAAGACTGGTGTCTGTGATGCTGGGGAGCACTGGAGGAGGCCGAGATGGATGATCCACTTGGCCCTATTAGCTGAAGACTGCTTCAGCCTTATCTTTTGCACTGATGTACTGGACTCTTCCATCATTGAGGATGAGGATATTTGTGAAGCCTCCTCTTCCAGTGAGTTGTCTAATTGTCCACCAACATTCATGACTGGATGTGGAAGGACCGCAGAACTTAGATCTGATCTGTTGGTTGAGGGATCGCTTAGCTCTGTCCATCACTTGCTGCTTATGCCGTTTGGCATGCAAGTCCAGTAGTCCTGTTTGGTGGCTTCATTTTGAGGTTTGCCTGGTACTGCTCCTGGCCTGCCCTCCTACACACTCCATTGGACCAGGGATGATCTCCTGGCTTGATGGTAATGGTTCAGTGGGGGATATGTCGGGCCATGAGGTTACAGATTATGCTGGAGTACAGTTCTGCTGCTGTTGATGGCCCGCAGCACCTCATGGATGCCCAGTCTTGAATTGGTATATCTGTTTGAAGTCTGTCCCATTTAGCACAGTGAAAGTGCCACACAACACAATGGAGGGTACTCTCAATGTGAAGGAGAGTCTTGGGCTCATCAAGAACTGTACGGTGGGCACTCTTAGCAATACTGTCACGGACAGATGCACTTCATAAGGTTGAGATCAAGTGTGTTTTTCCCTCTTGTTAGTTCCTTCACTATATGTCACAGACCCAGTCTAGCAGTTATATCCTTTAGGACACAACCAGCTCGATCTTGGTAATGGACATTGAATTCCATCACCTAGACTACATTTCGTCCCATTGCCACCTTTAGTGCTTCGTCCAAGTGTTATTCAACATGGGGGAGTACTGATTCATCAGCCGAGAGAGGATGGTACATGGTAATCTGCAGGGGGTTTCCTTGCCCATGTTTAACCTGAACCCATGAGACTTCATGGGGTTCAGAGCCAATGTTGAGGACTCCCAGGGCAACTCCCTCCCACTATATCCCACAGTGTCACCCCCTCTGCTGGGTCTGTCCTGCTGGTGGGACAGGACACGTCATGGATGTTGATGGTGGTGCCTGTAAGGTATGATACCTTCAATATGACAATGTCAGATTGTTGTTTGACTAGTCTGTGAGATTGCTGTCCCGGTTTTGGTACTAGCCCCCAGATGGCAGTGAGCATGGTCTTGCAGGGTTGACAGGGCTGCCTCTGCAGTTGTGTATTCCGGTGTCTCGGTGTATGTCATGTGATCCGGCTGGTTTCATTTCTTTGCTGAGAGTTTGTAGTGATTGGTAGAACTGAATGGCTTGCTAGGCCATTTCAGAGGGCAATAGGGAATCAACCACATTGCTGTGGGTCTGGAGTCACTTGTAGGTCAGACAGTGAGGATGGCAAATTTCCTTCCCTGAAGCACATTAGCGAACCTGATGGGTTTTTCTGACAATTGACAATGGTTTCATAGTCATCAGCTGATTCTTAATTCCAAATTTTCTTTTGTGTTGTTTTGCTGTTTTTCTCTCAACTCACAACTTGCTCCATTCACCCATCACCTGTCCTGAGTGACACTAACTCCTGGTGAAGCCAGGTGTTTATTGTATATTTCTCAGCTGTGTTTACAAATATTTTCACAGCCACACTCTGTCTCTTTCTCCTTCTCTAGCTCTACAAATCTCTGCAATCTTGGTGCTCCTCCAATTCCTGTGCATTTTCCAATACTCATCCCTGTCCCATCAGCCCCAGTGCCTTCGGAAAGTTTTCCATCAACTTGTCTCCTTCTCACTCTTGCTTGACAATGTGCTTCAGCTTTTGTCACCTCAACTAAACCATGGCTCAATGTCAACTTTTGCCTGATTATGTGCACTGGGACGTGTTTATGCTCTTCCAGGCTCTATGTAAATGAAATGTTATTGTTGCTGCTCTTTGATTCCCCTTATGAAAGCTGCTCCTCTGTGATACCTTCAGTCCCGAGGAGGATTTTATCCTGGAATCAATGCCTTGTGTTTTTTTTAACACCCTAAGTTACTGCTTGTGGGCTCCTGCAGATGTCATTGTTTCTGACATTATCTGCATTAATTTATTGTTGAAGTTCTTTCCGCATGAGCTATAAGAGGCTGAACCAGTAACATGAACGTGCCTTGGATGAATCAATATCTCAGCCTCTGTTGATGCTGTTAAGTGAGAATAAACTGGCGAGAAATCAAATGAGAAGGCTAACCTTCCATGATCTTTTTCCTGCCCCTTGAGGTAACTGCTCTAGCCCAAGAATGCTCTGCAATCTTCCAATTCAGATTGGATGGAGCCCTTCTTCCGAAAGAGAGGCAATAGGAAAATGGAAGAATTGCTCGACTTATTAATCTAAATGCTCTGTGCACCTCGGTCCAAGGCAAATGATAGCATTTGGATTCAAAATTTTAAAAGTCTGGAATGAGGAGTCTCATGATGACCACAAAATCATTGCAAATGGAAGAACACATCTATCTCACTAATGTCCTTTCAGGAAGGTGTAGTGATTGTAACAAGGTCAGCCAAGAGGACTTCATAGAATATGAGTTCCCTTATTGGGGCTGTTAATCTGGCTGACAGATAGTAGCAGGAGGTTCAGAGATTAGATTAGATTCCCTACAATGTGGAAATAAGCCCTCCGGCCCAACCAGTCCACACCGATCCTCTGAAGAGTAACTCACCCAGGCCCATTTCCCTCTGACTAATGCACCTAACACTATGGGCAATTTAGTATGGCCAATTCACTGGACCTGCACATCTTTGGACTGTGGGAAGAAACCGGAGCACCTGGAGGAAACCCACGCAGACAAGGGGAGAATGTGCAAACTTCACACTGACAGTCACCCGAGGCTGGAATTGAACCTGGGCCCCTGGTACTGGGAGGCAGCAGTGCTAACCACTGAGCCACTATGTTCTGTTCACTCTGAGAGCTGGTTCTGAGGGAGCTGGATCAGTGTCAAGGACTCTCCACATGGAAATAAAGGGTGACTTGGTGACAGGATACCAGCCTCTGTGGAGTTATTGCAGAGGAAAGTACCACCCTTACCTGTTCAGACTTTTATGTGACTCCAGACTCACAGCACTGTGGTTGACTATCAAATGCCCTCTAAGGAATTAGAAATGAGTCATAGAGTCATAGAGATGTACAGCACGGAAATAGACCGATCAGTCCAACTAGTCCATGTCGATCAGCTATCCCAACCTAATCTAGTCCCATTTGCCAGCACTTGGCCCATGTCCCTCTAAACCCTTCCTATTTATATACCCATCCAGATGCCTTTTACATGTCACAATTGTATCAGCCTGCACCACTCCCTCTAGCAGCTCATTCCATACATACACCACTGTCTGCATGAAAACGTTACCCTTTAAGTCCCTTTTAAATCTTTCTCCACTCACCTTAAACCTATGCCCTCTAGTTTTATACTTAGCTACCCTGGAGAAACAATCTTGTCTATTTACAGTATCCATGCCCCTCATGATTTTATAAACATCTATAAGGTCTCGCCTCAGCCTCCGATGCTCCAGGGAAAACAGCCCCAGCCTGTTCAGCCTCTCCCTATTGCTCAAACCCTCCAACCCTGGCAACATTCCTGTAAATCTTTTTTGAACTTGTTCATGTTTCATGAAATCCTTCTGATAGGAGGAAGACCAGAATTGCACACAATATTCCAAAAGTGGCCTAACCAATGCCCTGTACAGCTGCCACATGACCTCCCAACTCTTATACTCAATGCTGTGACCAATAAAGAAAAGCATACCAAACGCCTCCTTCACTATCTTATCTACCTGTGACTCCCCTTTCAAAGAACAATGAACCTGCACTCCAAGGTCTCTTTGTTCAGTAATACTCCCCAAGATCTTACCATCAAGTGTCTAAGTACTGCCCTGATTTGCTTTTCCAAAAAAGCTGTACCTCACATTTATCTAAATTAAACTGCATCTCCCACTCCTCAAGCCATTGACCCATCTGATCAATATCCCGTTGTACTCTGAGGTAACCTTCGCTGTCCAATACACCTCCAATTTTGGAGTCATCTGCAAACTTAACTAAACCTCCTATGTTCACATCCAAATCATAACTGACATGACAAAAAGCGGTCGACCCAGCACCGATCATTGTGCCACACTGCTGGTCACAGGCCTTCAGTCTGAAAAGCAACCATCCATCACCACCCTCTGTCTTCTACCTTCGAAACAGTTCTGTATCCAGGTAACTAGTACTCCCTGTATTCCATGTGATCTGACCTTGCTAGCCATGAGAAACCTTGTCGAATGCCTTACAGAAATCCACATAGATCCCGACCACAACTTCACCCTCATCAATCCTCTTTGTTACTTCTTCAAAAAAACTTAATCAAGTTAGTGAGACACGATTTCCCATGCACAAAGCCATGTTGATTATCTCTAATCGGTCCTTGTCTTTCCAAATACATTTCAACTCTGTCCCTCAGGATTCCCTCCAACAACTTGCCCATTGGTAATAAATACTGGCCTGGTCAGTGGTACCCTTGACCTGTGAATGAATTAAGAAAAATTCCCCTTTGCTACAGCCTTTGTCACTTACACAAATACATCCTTTCATGGACCAGTATTGACGTCTTGAAAACGATGACATCTGTCATTTGACTGAATGGCTGGGTTGAGATTCAGGGTAATGCCACCAGTGGGGTCCGGGTCACCATGAAGGACTCTCCCCCTGAGCCATTCCCCTTGTTTGAGGCATTGTGATCTTTCGAATAAACCACCACCGGTCACCTCTCTCTCTCTCTCTCTCTATACAATGAAAGAGAAGCCCTATTGCCCAGTATGTCTGTGGCGACTTTACCTTTCAGCTGTGTGACATGATCCCGCATTAATGCAAATTATAATATCATTCCACAGGGCGCTTTACAGAACTGGAAGTGTTAAAACTGTTGAACAGTACATCAATTGATTGAGTTTGCATTATGTATGAGGCACACTGCAAAAATGTCTCACAATAATTACACAATAAGACACCATTGATTTAGGTTTAAAATGTAGCCACAGGTCTATTAAGCTATATCAGGACAAACAAACTGATTTATTGATTTGTTTCTTTATTCTAGCAAATCATTGTAGCACTGTGAGCGAGCGAGTATGGAGCAGAGGCTGTGAGCATTGTGCTGCTCTTTTCATTAGGAAGATTGAAGGTGGATTGAAGGCAGAGTGAACTTGCTGTGGCTGAGGTCGCACTGAACACAGTGTTTAACACGTCGGAGAACATCCACGTGCAGCTCCTGCGACTGGGAGCAGCGGGGCACCCAAAGATGAACTTCAGCGAAATGCCAGGCTCATTGGCAGCGAGCATGAAGGAGCTGAGACCCTCGAACAAAAGCACTGTGGATGGGAGGTGAGAGGTTCTTTGGCTATTGAGTGATGGGTGGGACGGAGGAGTTAGGGGTTCGGGGGAGTGGAGTGAGGGAGCACATCAGCCGCAAAGACTTGGGGATGGGGGAGTATTTCATCAGATACCCCAAACAGCTGCCAGATCCCTCGATCAGGTACAGAGGCTGTTGGAGAAGGCCCCCACACCTCATGGAGTCTGCAAGAAATCCTTGCTGTGTTTACATGATGGTCTCCACATCGCACCCATCAAAGGTAGTTCATACAGCCATCAGTCAAGGTCCCATTGAGCAGAAGGACTCTGGGTGCCACCAGGGTCCTCATCCACCACCCTCCTGAATGATCAACTGCTCAAATTCAGAAAATGAGGGGGAGAGATCTGATGGAAGCAAATAAAATTCTGAAGGGAATAGATAAGGTAGAAGCAGGGAGGTTGTTTCCACTGGTGGGTGAAACTAGAACGAGGAGGTTTCGCCGCAAAATAATAGATTAGATTAGATTACTTACAGTGTGGAAACAGGCCCTTCGGCCCAACAAGTCCACACCGACCTGCCGAAGCGCACCCACCCAGACCCATTCCCCTACATTTACCCCTGCACCTAACACTACAGGCAATTTAGCATGGCCAATTCACCTAACCTGCACATTTTTGGACTGTGTGGAGTTTGCACATTCTCCCCGTGTCTGTGTGGGTTTCTTCCGGGTGTTCCGGTTTCCTCCCACAGTCCAAAGATGTGCAGGTCAGGTGAATTGGCCATGCTAAATTACCCGTAGTGTTAGGTAAGGGGTAAATGTAGGGGTATGGGTGGGTTGCGCTTCGGTGGGGCGGTGTGGACTTGTTGGGCCGAAGGGCCTGTTTCCACACTGTAAGGTAATCTAATCTAATCTAGTTCTTATGTTCACATGCGCTAGTCACTAATCCATCACGGAGGACAGTAGAACTTTCTGGCGCATAGATAAGGTAATTGGCAGGTGTCCTTTCCCTAGGGTAGGGGGTTTTAATACTAGGGGATATATTATTAAGGTGAGCAGAGAAAGATTGTTTTAAAAAGGCATGAGGGGCACTTTTATTACACAAAGAGTTGTGTGTGTGTGTGTGGACTGAGCTTCCAGGGAAGTAGTGGATGTGGGTACAATTAGACCATTTAAAAGGCTTTTGGATAAGTACCTGAATAAGAAAGGTTTGGACGGAAATGGGCCAAGTTTATGATTTGGAGGAGCCGGTGTTGGACTGGGGTGGACAAAGTTAAAAATCACACAACACCAGGTTATCGTTCAACAGGTTCATCTGGAAGCGCTAGCTTTTGGAGCGCTGCTACTTCATTAGATGATTTTTTTTGGATTTATGGTTGGACCGAAGGGTCTGTTTCCCTGCTATATGACTCTATGACTATTCTGCCTGTGAGTCTGTAAATCTTATACACCAGAGAGGGACAAGTTAGGGTTTATGAGGCTGTCACCAGGAATTGAAGAGTTTAGTTATAAGGAAGGCTTTGGGCTGTTTACTTTGAAATGGAGAAGACTGAAGGGAAATTTAATTCAAGTTCTGCAAATAATGAGAAGTCTCATAAAAGTGAAAAGGAAGGAACCAATTCCTTGGATGGGGAGGTTAATAGGCAGGGTGTGTAGATTTACAGTGTTTGGCAAGGGACCAAAAGGGAGCTGCCGAGGAATATTTCACTCGGGAGGGGCTGGGGATCTGGAACACACAGTGTGAAAGTATGATCAAGATGGAAAATATCCAAACGCATGGATATGGACATCAGTTACTGTGACCGACAGAATCATGCGTCAACCTTTGGAACATAAGGCTTGGCTGGATAACCTTTTGGGGTGGCCCAGCATACCGGGCTGAATATGTTGGGCAGAATGGCCTGTCCCAGTGACATGCATCAATTTTTCATGACTCAAAGCCCCATGTTCCTGTCCTTCACCATTTGGTCTCACCCTCACTCTAATTCATTAGCTGAGCTGGTGTTGTCAATAGTCACTCCTTATGAAGAGCTAAATATAAGGTGGCCCATTCAGACAGAAGTTAAGCTCTCTTACAATAATCAGGGGCAATGCTGCTGTTATCGAGCTAATGCAGCTCTAATGCAGCATGGGAAGGGGATTGGGGTTTTGTGGGGCTCACTGCTTAGTGCATGGCCTCAGCAAACGTGAGCATTGGATTCACGTGCTGTCGCCATCATCTGCGCTACAGGTCATGTGTGAGCTGACGAAGCTCTGTCCTCTGGAAATGGCTGATGAGTTGAATCGCTGTGTAATCACAAGGTTTACAGTCATTCTATCCTCCTGCCTGTGGAGGGAGCTCATGCCCCCAGCCGAGATGGAAGGCGAGTCATCAGAGTGTCTCCATTCTGAAGACCTAGGTAGTCTAGTGGTTGGTATCCCTGCTGTCATGCAGGAAACTGAGGCACAATTCCCTGCCAGGGAGAATGGACATTCTTCAGGGCGGATCAGTGGCTCAGTGGTTAGCACTACTGCCTCACGGTGCCAGGGACTCAGGTTTGATCCTAGCCTCAGGCGACTGTGTGGAGCTTGCACATTCTCTCAGTGTCTGCGTGGGTTTCCTCCTACAATCCAAAGATGTGCAGGTTAAGTGAATTGGCCATGCTAATTTGCCCAAAGTGTTCAGGCATGTGTAGGTTAGGTGCATTAGTTAGGTGTAAATATAGGATAATAGGGTAGAGGAAGGGATCTGGGTGGGTTATACTTTGGGGAGTCGGTGTAGACTTGTTGGGCTGAAGGGCCTGTTCCTACACTTCAGGGATTCCATGATTCTAGGATTGAGCCCTCCACTATCACCTGATGAAGGAGTGTCGCTTCGAAAGCTAGTGTGCTTCCAATTAAACCTGTTGGACTATAACCTGGTGTTGTGTGATTTTTAACTTAATACTGAATCAGAAAATTGTCTTGTACACAATTAACAAATTCCTCTCCATTTAAACCCTTAACATTATGGCAGTCCCAGTCAATGTTTGGAAAGTTAAAATCCCCTGACATAACCACCTTATTTTTCTTACGGATAGCTGAGATCTCCTTACAATCTCAATTTCCCTCTGACTATTCGGGGGTCTATAATACAATCCCAATAAGGTTATCAGGAAGGGAGGTTATTTATAATTAGAGAACTCAATGTTGAGTCCTCCGGGCTGTAGGCTGTCGGGGCAGAAGATAAGATATTATTCCTCCAAATTGCGGTATGCATTCGTTGTGGCAATAGAGGAGGCCAAAGATGGTCATGTTAGAAAGGGAGTGGGAAAGGGAATTAAAATGGCGGTGACTGGGATTTATGGTCGTCCCTGCAGGCCCGGCTGAGATGCTTGGTGAAACAGTCCCTGCAGGCCCGGCTGAGATGCTTGGTGAAACAGTCCCTTAGTTTATGCTCAGTCTCCCCAATGTAAAAAAGACCACACCGGGAGCACCTGATGCAGTGAACTCGGTTGGAGGAGAGGCAGGTGAACCTCTGTCTCACCTGGAAGGACTGTTTAGGGCCCTGGATGGAGATGATGGGGGTGGTGTGCTGGCAGATTTTGCATATTTTCTAGTTGCAGTGACAAACTACACCTCAAATTGGAGTAACAACACCTCATCTTCTACCTGGGCAGCCTACAGCCCGGGGGATACAACATTGAGTTCCCCAATTTCAAATAACCTCCCTTCCCATCCCCCGACTCCCTTCTCAGTCCCTCCCCCTTCCATTCCACTGCTCCCTGCCACCAACCGGATTCATTCCTCCCATATCCTCTGCCTGCCTTCACCTATCCCCACTTCACCACCTTGTGCCTGCCACCCCCTTTATCTACAGCTTCCTCTACACCCACCCCCAGTCCTGAAGAAGGGTTATACCCCAAAATGTCGACTTCTCCACCTCCTGGTGCTGCTTGAGTTGCTGTGTTCCTCCATCTTCCTGGCCTGCCTACCTTGGATTCCAGCATCTGCAGTTTTTTTTTGTCTCTAACCATGATTGCATGATGGAACAGTCTCAATGGGCTGAATAGCCTAATTTCTGCTTCTTTGTCTTCTGCTTATATGGTCTTACCCAAGTACTTCAAATCAAACTCTTAGGAAACAAAAACAAATTTGAAAAGTAAAGAAATAAATAGTTCAGCATTGCAGGCCAGAGGAATAAATTAGAAAATGAAATAAAAAGATCAGAATAGAGCCTGTTCTGTCATAACGCGTGTTTCTTCAACGTGAATTTTCTTTAACGCGATTGAAGAATTTAGATTGTTATTTGTAGACAGTGAACTTTTCTTACCTGTATTGGCTATAATGCGATTCTGGCCCCATTGGGTATAAATGGTGCAGCTTTTGAGTGATTTTCTTATAACACGAGATCGCGTGAGATCGGAACTATTGCGTTACATCATAGTCAACTGCATCAGTCTTTCTGACCCAGTCCATGCTGGCACCAAGCCTCAAGGGAGACCTTCACCATCTCGCCTTCATCCACGACAGACCCAACCATGTACAAGTTGCCCCACCCGAAGCGCCATCTCTTTGCCGCTGAGCCCACTTCGCTAACGCCGCTGAACCCACACTCTCCTTGTGACCAGGAGTCCCTGGCTCTGCTGCCAGGACAGACTGCTGCCAGGCCATGAGTCCCACTTCGGCTGCAGATGTCACCTTGCCGGCGCCGCCATCTTGAAGAGTCCACTGCTGCCAATGCCGCTGTCCCCGATTGTTGGAGGAGCTTTGCTGGTGCTGCCACTGCTCCCGAACGCCAGGAGAATGCACCTGCTGCCACAGGCCTTTGAATGGTGAGGAAACAGCCTCACCGCCACCATCTCCGATCGCCAGGAGCAGACAATTCCGCCACACCGCTGTGTGGGCCTGCTCTCACTGCCGGTGCTGCCAACTGCGTCGCTACAGAAAGGCAGGGAATAAAAACAAAAAGAAAGGAAAAGAAAGTGAAAGAAAAGAGCAGAAGCAAAAGAAAAGCAGAGAAAGGAAGCAGATGGGCCATGGGTAATAGCCCGCACACCACCCTGCTACTCTGCCGCCATCTTGTGCTGGACGAATGATGTAGTAATTGGGACCAGGTGGATCTCCCTGACTATTAGAATCCTAATTGGCCCAGGTGAACAACCCCAATCAAGAACATCATGGTCAACAATGTCCACTTGGTCCCAGTCAGTACAAATAGTTACTTGCTTATTTTCAACTGGCATAGACTCAGTGGCAAAGGGTCTTTTTTTGTTGTATGGTCCTAACTTGCCACTCAAGGTTAGCGTGCTTTCAGTCCAAATGCCTTAACAATAAGACAAAGCAGTCACAGGTCAAAGAACAGAAGTCAAACAAATCCTGCATGCTCGTCCCTCATCACCTCGGGACATATCCTGCCCTGCATTTCCTGAAGATCTGAGAGTTGAGAATTGGCCTGTTCAGTTCCATTGTGCAAAGGTGTGCCCCTGAATGGGCGTGCTGCTTGAATTGAGGGACAACAGCTGATGAGCATGCCAAATCAGGACAGCATTGCATGAATCTGTGATGGTCCCCCTGGCCAAACAGCTTGTGTATGCTCTGCCCATGAAGAATGATGTTTGTGGAGGAACGTGCGGAAATGGCTTTTCCTTGAAAACCAACCTCTGGAGGACAAAGAAAGGGAAAGAGGTTTGACTTTTTTGTAACACTCTGTGGAATTTCAGCCGCAATCATGGAATTGTGACAGGCTAATAACAGGAAGTAAAACCCTTAACCTTTCGCTAATCAGTGGGCTGGCCTCATTTCTGCAGGAGATACAAATACAAACAAAATAGCAGGGGGAGCCCCATTGAAACATAAGCCACGATTCGGAGGAGCATTACCCGCTGTGATGTGGAAACAAAGTCCTGCAAATGAAAGCATTGATGATGTGCTGAAAAAGGCATAGCCCGACACAAAATGGGCACGCAGCAACTTTGGGAAAGTCAATAAAACTCACCGCAACCAGGGGACTGCAGGAAATGGCTTGATGACCTGAACACAAGCAGTGAAAAAGACAGGGGCCCCTAATTAAACACTGCAGACCAAAGGGGAAGACAAAGCTAAATGACTAAATACCTGCAGGTTCCCAACTGAAAGACACTTGATTGCAAAGGTCTCTGTGATTAAAAAGCTGAACTGTTCCACTCAGACCTCTCAATACTAATTATATGTTCGATGTATGGAAATGTAAAATAGGTGCACACAAACCCCCCCGCCCCCCCCCACACACACTAACACATCCCCACCACAAACCCACACACACACATACAAACACTTGTACATAAACATGACCATACACATGCACACAAACACATCCGTGGACACAAATACGCACATATATACTCGTACCCACACCCACGCACACATACACATCTAACATTCACACATGATGAAGAGCTTATGCTTGAACCGTCGATTCTCCTGCTCCTCGGATGCTGCCTGACCAGCTGTGCTTTTCTAGCACCACACATTTTGATTCATACATGCGTACACATGTACAAACGCACAAACATGCACACACATACAAATCACAGACATGCATGAATGCAGACATATGTAACATATATATACATATATATATGCATGCACACACGCACATGCGCGCACACACACAGGCACACACACACTCTCTCTCACAAACACACTCTCGCATGCATGTGCGTGCACACACACACCACTGTTTTGAAATCATCACCGTGCCAAGGCAAATACATAACATAGAATATTACAGCATAGGAACAGGCCATTCGGGCCACCATGGCCACACTGTGCTCACCATGATGCCATTCTAAACTAATGCTTACTGCCTGCAGATGGCCCATACCCCTCCATTCCCTGCCTGTTTATGTGGCTGTCGAAGTGTCCCTTAAACATTGCTAATATTTTTGTTTTGACCACTTCCCCTTACAGTGGGTTCTGGGCACCTACCACTTTCTGCATAAAAGACCTGCCTTGCACGTTTCCTTTAAACTTTACCCCTCTCGCCTTGAACCTATGCTTCCTTGAATTTTCCCCCCAAGAATAAGACTCGCAGTATCCATGCCTGAATAATTTTATAAACTCCTGTCAGGTTGCCCTCAGCCTCTGACACACTCATCTAAACATTGCAGCTTTGTCCAACTCTCCAATATGCTCCAATCCAAGCAACATTCTAGTAAACTTCTTTTTCACCCTCTCCAAAGCCTCCACATTCTTCCTTTAGTGTGGCGACCAGAAACTATGCACAATGCTACAAATATGGGTGAACTAAAGAACTAGGCAAAAGTGAGGACTGCAGATGCTGGAAACTAGAGTCTAGATTAGAGTGGTGCTGGAAAAGCACAGCAGGTCAGGCAGCATCCGAGGAGCAGGAAAATCGACGTTTCGGACAAAATCCCTTCATCAGGAATGGAGCCTCCAGGGTGGAGAGATAAATGGGGAGGGGGAGTGGGACTGGGGAGAAGGTAGCAAAGAGTACAATAGGTGAATGGGAGTGGGATGGAGGTGATAGGTCAGAGAGGAGGGTGGAGCGGATAGATGGGAAGGGAGATTGGCAGGTAGGACAGGTCATGAGGACGGTGCTGAGCTGGAAGGTTGGAAATGAGGTGAGGTGGGGGGAGCGGAAATGAGGAAACTGGTGAAGTCCACATTGATGCCCTGGGGTTGAAGTGTTCTGAGGCGGAAGATGAGGCATTCTTCCTCCAGGTGTCGGGTGGTGAGGGAGCGGCGGTGAAGGAGGCCCAGGACCTCCATGTCCTCGGCAGAGTGGGAGGGGGAGTTGAAATGTTGCGCCACAGGATGGTCCCAGGAGGGAAGGGTGGGTTGTGGGGGGGCGTGGACCTGACCAGGTAGTCACAGAGGGAACGGTCTTTGCGGAAAGTGGACAAGGGTGGGGAGGGAAATGTATCCCTGGTGGTGGGGTCTTTTTGGAGGTGGCGGAAATGTTGGCGGATGATGCAGTTTATGCGAAGGTTGGTAGGGTGGAAGGTGAGGACCGGTGGGTTACGGTTGGAGGGGTGAGGTTTGAGGGCTGAGGTGCAGGATGTGGATGAGATGTGTTGGAGGGCATCTTTAACCACGTGGGAAGGGAAATTGCGGTCTTTAAAGTAGGAGGCCATCTGGTGTGTTATGTGGTGGAACTGGTCCCCCTGGGAGCAGATACGGCGGAGGCAGAGGAATTGGGAATACGGGATGGCATTTTGTAGGAGGTGGGGTGGGAAGAGGTGTAAGGTAAAAACAATGACTGCAGATGCTGGAAACCAGATTCTGGATCAATGGTGCTGGAAGAGCACAGCAGTTCAGGCAGCATCCGAGGAGGGAAGAGGTGTAGTCCAGGTAGCTGTGGGAGTCGGTGGGTTTGTAAAAAATGTCAGTGTCAAGTCAGTTGTCATTAATGGAGACGGACAGGTCCAGGAAGGGGAGGGAGGTGTCAGAGATGGTCCAGGTAAATTTAAGGTCAGTGTGGAATGTGTTGGTGAAGTTGATGAATTGCTCAACCTCCTCACGGGAGCACGAGGTGCAGTCATCAATGTAGCGGAGGAAGAGGTGGGGAGTGGTGCCAGTGTAACTACGGAAGATGGACTGTTCTATGTAGCTGACAAAGAGACAAGCATAGCTGGGGCCCATACGGGTGCCCATGGCTACCCCTTTGGTCTGGAAAAGCGGAAGGATTCGAAGGAGAAATTGTTAAGGGTGAGGACCAGTTCAGCCAACTAAAGACTTACACAGCTGCAAAATGACTTACCAACTTTTATATTCAATGCTCTGACCGATTAAGACAAGCATACCTTCTGCCTTTTTTACCACATTAAAATCATGGAATGATCGAATTTTATAACAAAGAAGGAGGCCATTTGACCCATCTTGTCTGTACTGGCTCCCAAAAGATCTACCCAGCTAGTCCCACTCTTCAGCCCTACCTCCATATCCCTATAAGTTCATCATATTCAAATATACATCCAGCTCTCTTTTGAGAAAGGATGTTAGATGTATGGGTAGGGTTGAGAAATACCAAGGAACAAAAAACATGAGGTGGGTGTCATATACAGACCCGCAAACTGCAGTGGGGATGTTGAGAATATCATTAAACAGGAAATTAGAGATGCATGAGAAAAGGATATATCAGTGATCATGGGTGATTTTAATCTGCACATAGATTAAGCAAATGAAATTAACTACAATGTTGTGGATGAGGAATTCCTGGAGTGTATATGGGTTGTTTTCTTGACCAATATGTGGAGGATCCGACTCGAGAGCAGGCCATCTTAGATTGGGTGTTGCGTAATGAGAAGGGAATCATTGCCAATCTAGCTGTGCGAGGCTGCTTGGGGATGAACGACCATAGCATGATAGAAGTTTTTATTAAGATGGAGAGAGAGATAACCTATTCGGAGACGAGTGTGCTGAATCTTAATAAAGGAAACTATGAAGATATGTGCGTGAGTTGGCCTTGATAGATTGGGCAGAGTGACTTAAAGGGATGACAGTGGATAGGCAATGGCAAACATTCAAGGAACGCATGGGGGGACTGCAACAACTGTTTATTCCAGTCTGGGACAAAAGCAAAATGGGTTACCGGGCTAATCCATGGATTACAAAGGAAATTAGAGATAGTATCTGATCCAAGGGAGAAGCATACAATTGACGGAGAAAAATAATAAGTCTGAGGATTGGTAGCCGTTTAAAATTCAGCGAAGAAGCCCCAAAGGATTGATTAAGAAGGGGAAAATACAGTACAAAAGTAAGCTTGTAGGGAATATAAAAACTGACACTAAGAGTTTCTATAGGTATGCGAAGAGAAAGAGATTAGTGAATACAAATGCAGACAGAAACCAGGGTTTGTATGATGGGGGAAAAATGGCTTTGTCTTCAGAAAAGAGGACACAGATCAGATACCAGAAATGTTGGAGAATGCAAGATTTTGTGAGAGAGAAGAACTGAGCGAGATCAATATTAGTAGAGAAATGATGCTGGGAAAATTGAGGAGCTTGAAGGTGGATAAATCCCCAGGACCTGATAATCTATAAGTCAGAGTACTGAAGGAAATGGCTCTCGAAATAATAGATGCATTGGTGGTCATCTACTAGGATTTTATAGACTCTGAAAGAGTCCCTGCAGATTAGAGGGTAGCTAATGTTACTCCAATATTCAAAAAGCGAGATAGAGAGAAACCAGGGGATTATAGACCAGTAAGCCTAACATCATCACTGGGGAAAATCCTCAAATCCATTTTCAAGGACTGTATAGTGGAGCATTTAGAAAGCAGTGGCAGGATCAGACAGAATCAGCGTGATTTTATGAAGGGGAAATCATGCTTGACAAATCTGTTGGAATTCTATGAAGATGTAACGAGTAGAGTTGACAAGGGGGAGCCAGTCAATGTGGTATATTTGGACTTTCAGAAAGCATTTAACAAAGTCCTGTATAAGAGATTAGTGTGCACAATTAAAGCACATGGGATTGGGGGAAGTGTATTGGAAAGGACATAAAACTGGTTGGCAGAGAAGAAACAAAGAGTAGGAATTAATGGGTCCTTTTCAAATTTACAGGCAGTAACTAGTGGGGTGCCACAGGGATCGGTGCGAGGACCCCAACTATTCATAATATGTTAATGATGTGGATGAGGGAACAAAATGTAACATTTCAAAGTTTGCAGATGATACCAAGTTGGGTGGGAGGGTGAACTGTGACGAGGATGCAGAGATCCTTCAGCATGATCGAGACAGGTTGGGTAAGTGGGCAAATCAATGGCAGATACAGTATAATTTGGATAAATGTGTGGTTATTCACTTTGGAAGCAAAAACAAGAAGGCAGATTACTACCTGAATGGGTGTACATTGGGAGAGGGGAGTGCGCAGCAGGGCCTGGGTGTTCTTGTGCACCAGTCGCTGAAGGTAAGCATGCAGGTGCAGCAGGTGAGAATGAAGATAAATGGTATGTTTGCCTTCATTGTGAGAGGTTACGAGTACAGCAGCAGGGATGTGTTGATGCAGTTATACAGGGCCTTGATGAGGCCACACCTAGAATATTGTGTGCGGATTTGGTCTCCTTTCCTGAGGAAGGATGCTCTTGCTCTCTCTCTCTCGAGAGTGCAGCGAGGGTTTCCCAGGTTGTTCCCGCGGATGGTGGGACTGATGTATGAGGAGGGATTGACTCGGTTACAATTGTTTTCACTGGAGTTCAGACGAATGGGGGGGATCTTATAGAGCCTTATAAAATTCTAACAGGACTAGACAGGGTAAATGCAGGGAGGACAACCACCTGATGAAGGAGCAGGGCTCCGAAAGCTAGTGCTTCCAATTAAACCTGTTGGACTATAACCTGGTGTGTGTGATTTTTGTCTTTACTATGGCTATTTTGCTGGTAAGCCCACTTTGCGCCGTTACGAAAACCTGCACTCTCCACCCTAATAACTGAAAACAGTGTCAGTGGGATAATTAAACTGATTGCAGGAAAAGAAACAGAACTGGCTGAAATAATGACTCCTGTGTTAAATCTCACCATTGTCCACAAACACAGTGTGAATTATGGTTCAGGGCTGTTTCACTGATAGTCTGGCTGCTACCTTTTCATTCCTGAGCAGCCGAGCTCTCCAGTAAGTGAGGTCTTTGCTTAGAAAATAGCAACTTTGAAATGGAGAGTCACAGATAATAAGGGTTCAATGCCCATTCTTGCACCTCTCTTACCTTTTAGATATCTAAAAGTAACTCTTGCAATTTTCTTTTATATTACTTGCTAACTTACTCTCTTATTTCATCATGAACCAACAAGAGCAGGCCACCAATTATTTGCAATTGTCAGCATATTAACTAAATTCAACTAACCCATAACTTGCAAAACTCAAACAAAACTGATCACTGTTTGAAGTGGTTCTGTAATAGGAAAGAACTTTCTGAACAATCCCATGTGAGCCTATAGCCATAATAACTACCGATTTCATATAATCAGTCAAACATATAATAATGGCTGATTTACTTTTGCTAGAAGTGGCAGATGTTCATTTGCAGGGACAATAGTTGGAAAAGCACAGCAGGTCAGACAGCATCTGAGGAGCAGCAAAGTCACTGTTTCGGGCTGAAATTCTGCATCAGGAATCAGGGACATATTGTCTGCAAATAAAAGCATGATGTTTGAGTCCTACAGGTTTTGTTATTATTTAGTGGGATAGGGAAACCGCAGTCCCTCATTGTTTCTTCCAGGGTCAGGACCTTAGAACGGACTTGCCAATCGTCCAGTCTCCTTTTATGCTATCATACACAACATTGTGAGGTTTGGAATTTAGTATTCTTGCATTTGTCCTGATGAATATGATTGGGTTAAATGGGTTAAATGCAAGCTTTGTTAAATGCCACTCTTCTTAGAAATTAAAATGAGGAAAGAAAGAATTAGTCTCTTACATGACAACAGGATGCTGTATATTGCAGACTGGCAACAACATGCTCCTGGACAACAGTCACAACTTAAAAAAAAACAACCTCTCGGATGAGAAATTATATCAAAAGTAAAATACTGCAGATGCTGAAAATCTAAGAAAAAAAAGCAAACTGTTGAAATTACTCAGCTATTCACCCAGAATCATTAGGTAAGGAAACAGCAAAGATTTTTTATCAACAAAACAGAAGATGCTGGAGAAATTCAGCAGGGAAGGCAGCATCTGTGCATAGAGAAACAGAGTTAACGTTTCAAGTCCCATATGACACTTCATTGGAATAGTAGATGGCACGATGGCTCAATGGTTAGCATTGCCACCTTGCAGTGCCAGGGGTGCGGGTTCCATTCCAGTCCAGGGTGACCGTCTGTGAGGAGTTTGCATATTCTCCCTGTGTCTGCGTGAGTTTCAGTCCACAGACCAAAGATGTGCAGGTTGGGGTGGATTAGTCATGCTAAGTTGCTCATAACGTTCAGGGAAATGTAGATTAGATGGGTTAGCCATGGGAAATGCAGGGTGATAGGGTAGGGGGGTGAGTCTGGGTAGCCTGCTTTATGGAGAGTCAGTGAGAATATCTTGGCGCCTAATGTCCCGTTTCCACACTGTAAGGATTCTATGAATTCTGGAAGTGGAGGGTGTGCAAAGGAGATTCATCAGGATGTTGCCTCCAGAGAGACATTTTGATTTGGAGAGTCTGGATAAGCTCAGGTTGTTTTCTTTGGAGCTTGATGAGGTGTACAAGATTATGTGGGGCACTGACAGGGTGATTGAAGGGTCAATAACAAATGGCAATAAAGATAAAGTGAAAGACAGGAGGCTCACCCAGAGGATATTGGGGATCTGGAATGCTCTGCCTGGGAGGGTCATTGAGGTGGGAAACCTCACAACATTTCAAAAATACTTGAAGTGTCATTACATTCAAGGCTGTGAAAGTAATGCTGGAAAATGGGACTAGTGTAGGTAGTCGCATATTTTTGGCAAGATTAGAGTGGTGCTGGAAAAGCACAGCAGATCAGGCAGCATCCGAGGAGCAGGAAAATCAACATTTCGGGCAAAAGCCCTTCATCATCACTCTAATCTAAACTCTAGTCTCCAGCATCTGCAGTACCCACTTTCGCCTAGCATGTTTTTGGCAACATGGACTTGATTTGCTGAAGGGTCCGTTCTGTAATATACAAGTCTGTGAACTGAAGAGTTCTAATGAACCTTTAGAATCAAAACACTAGCTCTGTTTCTCCCTCCACAGATGCTGCAAGACCTGCTGAATTTCATATTTCCAGCATCTGCAATATTTATTGAAGCCTTTTATGTTTGCTGTTGTATTTGCCAGAGGAGGGAAGTCTGAGGATGTGTAGGAAACTGGTGATGCCATGTCAGTAAATATTACTCCATAATTGAGGTTCTGTTGATCATTTTTGCCATCAAAGAACAAAGAATGGGAACAGGCCGTTCGGCCCACCAAGCCTGCTCTGTCACATGCCGCCTTTCTAAACTTAAATCCCTTTTGCTTCTATGCAATCCATATGCTTCTATGCTCTGCCTGTCCATATATCTGTCAAGGTGCCACTTAAATGTTACTGTTGTACCTGCTTCTGCCACCTCCTCAGGTATTTATCACCCTCCCACCTCTCCAGGGATAAAATTACATAGAGACACAGATATGTACAGCATGGAAACAGACACTTTGGTCCAACCCGTCCATATCCCAATCCAATCTAGTCCCACCTGCCAGCACCCGGCCCATATCCCTCCAAACCCTTCCTATTTGTATACCCATCCAGATGCCTCTTAAATGTTGTAGCTTCCACCACATCCTCTGGAAACTCATTCCATACATATACAACCCTCTGTGTGAAAAAGTTGCCCCTTAGGTCTCTTTTATATCTTTCCCCTCTCACCCTAAACCTATGCCCTCTAGTTCAGGACTCTCCCACCCTAGGGAAAAGACCTTGTCTATTTACCCTATGCATGCTCCTCATGATTTTATAAGCTTCTATAAGGTCACCCTTCAGTCTCTGATGCTCCAGGGGAAACAGCTCCAGCCTATTCAACCTTTCCCTATAGCTCAAACCCTCCAACCCTGGCAACATCCTTGCAAACTCTGCTGTAATACGGTTGTTCCGTTCTCATGCAATCTTGTGTTATAAGAAAATCATGTAACTGCAGCACTATTTAAACTAATGGAGCAAGAATCACATTATAACCAATAAACTTTGCATTTTAGAAACAGTGAGCCCAATTCGTTAATCATGTTACAGCAAATTTGTATTAACAAAACGTGCTTTATAGCAGAACGGTATACACCAAAGACTAACGACGATTTGAGAGAGAAAATTCCTCTTTATCTCAGTCTTAAACTGAGTTTAAGAGAATCCTTACTCTGCAACTGTGCAAACCCCTTCCCTGTCACTTCTAGGGTTCCTCTGCACGAGAAGTATCTTTTCAGGATCCACTCTTTTACAGTTCTCTTGAACAAAGTTAAAAATTACACAGCACCAAGTTATAGTCCAACAGGTTTATTTGGAAGCATTAGCTTTCGGAGCCACCTGATGAAGGAGCGGCGCTCCGAAAGCTAGTGCTTCCAATTAAACCTGTTGGACTATAACCTGGTGTTGTGTGATTCTTAACCTGGTGTTGTGTGATTTGTAACTTTGTCCATACCAGTCCAACACCAGCACCTCCAAATCATAACAATGTTCTTGGATTGTTTCTCATTCTCCTGCAGAGATAATGCAGGTGGAAATGCAGACGCGGACAAACTCTGCGTGGAAATTCTGCCTTTTGCAGTTACTGAGTGGTTAGAATTCCTCATTGCAAGTTCCTTCATCTACATGAAGTGAAACTTCCAGAGCAGTCCATTCTTCTTAGCCATGTATTCACATGCACACGTCAGACGACTCACTGAATTGAATCACAACAGCTTCACGTGGTGCACAAAATGCAGCACATTTCTGAGTTAAGTCACAGAGGATGAAAATCAAACTCTAATTCAAATGCACCTTAATTGCATACAAGTTTTGCATTCAGAAGGTGATGCGAAATCATCAGTGGGCTTATTTTAATCTTGTTATGCAACCTTTACTGCTAGTTTAATTGGTCATTTTCAGGCTGAGTGGTCAATCCCAATGCCTGTGATTTATTCACAGTCGAAGAGATGACTTAATGTGAGCAATAATCAAACAACTCCAGTGTCCCTGACATAATTCAGGGCCAACCACAAATAAAATACATATGTCATTTCTTCAGGCTGGAAAATTTCCACGTTAAACTCCAAATTGAGTGTCAATTCTGGTGAGACATAAGCCTTCAACCAGTCTATAATCGAATTCAAGGTACTTTTGTTGACTGCCACTTGACTGGCCTTTATTGAATATAAAGGTAATGAAGTGTTGCTACAGGACCTTTGTTAGACTGTGGCTGGAGTGCGGTGTACTGTTTTGATCTCCTTACTGAAGAAAGCATACTGAGAATTACTCAGCTCAGAGAAGATTCAATTGATTCATGTGTGTCTCTCTTGTGAGGAAATATTGAGCCTATATCCATTAGAGGTTAGAAGAATGAAACTGAGATGGCCATCAAGGGTCTGGGGAGTCTGGAACTGGAGGGCATGGTTTAAAAATATGGGCTCTCCCATTTCAAGATGGGATGAGGATAAGTATAGTAAATTGCTGCTTCAACAGGAAGGAGTGCTTGGGGCCTTGAGAAGGGTGGAGGTGAAAGGTCATGCTTTATACTTCCTATGATCGGATGGACGCTACTGTGGGATGGGAAGGTGGTTTTGAGGATGGCTATCAGCTACAACTTCGTGTTGGGGAAGGAATGTTCCCTTCAGTGGCTGAAGGGAGGGGAAGATGTATTTGGCAATGGAATCCTGCTGGGAGTGGTGGAAAAGATGGAGGATGATCCTATGAATGCAGAGGCCAGGGGATCGACAGTGAGGAAGAGTGGAAGTTTACTTAAGGTTGGGGAGGAAAGAGGTGATGGCAGAGTGTGGGAAATGGGGTGATACAGTTAAGGGCCCCGTCCACCACAATGGGGGTGGAGTCCTTTGTTGACTTCAGAAGCACCATTGTGAAAGGTAGCATTTTCAGAACAAATGTGATGGACATGGACTCTAGACTAATTCATGTTTGAAGTACAGAAGAAGATCATTCAACAGTTTGTTTCAACTCTGGATAACAGATTAAGACAACATTAATCCCATTATACAGCTCTTGATCCATAACCCTGGAGGTTATAGCAACACAAGTGAATATCTGAAAGACCTCTTCAATGTTCTGTGAGTTTCTGACTCAGCCACCCTTTTCAGGCAATCTCTGTGTGAAAAATATTCTCCTCAACTCTCCTCTTAGCTTTCTACCCCATCTTAAATCTATTCCCCTAGTTATTGACATATACCCATAGGAAAGTGCCCTCATTGTATTATACACTTCAATCTTGACCACTCTTGACCTTTACGTATCGAAGGAAGATATACCAGTCTTTCCAAACTGGCATCATAGTTCAGACCATCCAGCTCAGACAACATCCTAGTAAATCCCCTCTACACATTCTGTCACATCTTTCCCATACTGTGATGTCAGAGCTTCACTCTGTTCTCTGGCTGCGGCCTAACTGCTGTTTTATACAGTTCCAGCATAACTTGCCTACTCTTGTATTCAATGTCTCATCTAATAAAGGCAAGTGTCCCATTTGCTTTCTCAGCCAATGTCCTTCTGACCTTCCACACTTTCCAAAGTTCCACCATTCACTGTGCAATTCCTTGCTTTACTCGCTCCCCCCTCCAACCAAAGTGCATCACCTCACACTTTTCCATAGAATCACAGAATCCCTATAGTGCAGAAAGAGGCCATTCGGCCCATCGAGTCCACACTGACCCTCAGAATCCTGGCCAGCCCCAGCCCCCAACCCTATCCCTGTAACCTTCCATTCATCATTGGCTAAACCAACTAGCCTGTGCAACCCTGGATACTAAGGGGCAATTTAGCATAGCCACTCCCCCTAACTTGCAGACATTTGGACTGTGGGGGAGGGGGGGAGACAGGAGCACCTGGAGGGAACCCACACGAAGAGAATGTGCAAACACCACGCAGACAGTCGCCTGAGGGTGGAATTGAACCCGGATCCCTGGCGATGTGTAGCAAAATTCTATTTGCTCCTGCTGCATCCAGCTGACTAGTCCATCGATCTCCTCCTGTAGCTCATGGCCACCCTGCTTACTATTTACTACTCTTTCAAATTTTGTGTCATCGGTGAATTTCTTGATCGTATCCCCTGTATTACAGTCCAATTCATTGACGTTCACCAGAACAGCAAAGGCCAAAGCACCGAGAGCTGCAGGGAAGTGGGAGCAAACTTTGGACAGGTGAATTACGGAGATGTTCATCTGATATCCCCCAATTCACAGCATTGGCCATAAAGTCAGCAGTCAGTTACTGTGGATTTCTGGGAGGAAACAGGCAGCTCAGGGAACATGCTGACCCACAGGAGAAGGAAATGTCAGCTTCAGTCTTTACCTCAAGTGTCACGTGTACTGTTTCCCCTCCATTTGTTGTGTTAATAAGTTCTTTTCTACATGACTTGAATTACATTTATAATATTTTTCTAATTTTACATGTGAATGCTTCTCATTTGAAAAGGGTTATATTGAAGAATAGGCTCCATTTCATATTCCCTGAAATTAAAAAAAAACACAATTCCTACCTCACCGCAGAATACAATCCCATCTTTAATTCACGGCAGGACATGCATTGTTAGCGACACCTGCTAATGACCTTGTAAGTACAGAGTCCTTTCAGTAATTGTATTGTTGATTTTATTTTTCTTTACAAGTGACCCTTCAAAGTTGTCAGGAAGAATATGCTACAGTCTAGGAACAATCCTCAAGACACCTGTATCCTTCCCCTTTGTCCCCCAACCACTTCTATTTTGTTCAAGGTGACCATTATATGTTCATATTGGCCACAGCCGTCAACGCAATTTCTTGACATGCTCCCTTGGGGCCCCACATTTTCAGACCAGCCTCTACTGTCACATTAACCTTCTGTCTGCTGAGTCGATTTTGTAGTAGACAGGCAGGAGGCTGGAGGAACATAGCAAGCCAGGCGGCATCAGGAGGTGGAGGAGTCGATTTTTCGGGTATAACCCTTCTTCAGGACTGAGGGTGGGTGTGGGGGGAGCTGCAGATAAAGGGGGTGGCAGGCACAGGGTGGTGAGGTGAGGCTAGGTGCAGACAGGTAGAGGGTACGACCGGTTGGTCAATGGGAGGAGTGAATCTGGTTGGTGGCAGGGAGCAGTGGAAGGTAAGGGGGAGGGGCTGGGAAGGGAGTCGGGGGATGAGAAGGGAGGTTATTTGAAATTGGAGAATTCAATGTTGAGTCCTCTGGGCTGTAGGCTGCCCAGGTGGAAGATGAGGTGTTGTTCCTCCAATTTGAGGTGTGGTTCATCCCTGCAATTGGAAAAGATGCAAAACCTGCCAGTAGACTCCACCCCCGTCACGTCCATCCAGGGCCCCAAACAGTCCTTCCAGGTGAGACAGAGGTTCACCTGCCTCTCTTCCAACCCAGTTTACTGCATCAGGTGCTCCTGATGTGGTCTTCTCTACATTGGGGAGACTGAATGTAAACTTAGGGAACTGCTCACTGAGCATCTCAGCTGGGCCTGCAGCGGTGACCGGACCTCCCAGTCACTGCCCATTTCAATTCCTCTTCCCATTCCCTTTCTGACATGACCATCCTTGTCCTCCATTGCCACAACGAACCACACCTAAGTGGTTCATGTAGCTGTGGGAGTCGGTGGGTTTGAAGTAGGTGTTCATGTTGAGTCTGTCACCGGAAATGGAGATGAAGAGGTCCAGGAAGTGGAGGGAGGTATCCAAGATGGTCCAGGTGACTTGAGGTCAAGGTGGAAGGTGCTTGTGAATTTGATGAACTGTTCAACCTCCTTGTAGGAGGATGAGGTGGCGCTGATACATACATCGATGTAGCGGAGGAAAAGGTGGGGAATGGTGCCGGTGTAGCTGCTCCACATACCCGACGAAGAGACAGACATAACTGGGGCCCATGTGAGTGTCCATGGCTACCCCTTTGTCTGGAGGAAACCGGGGGATTTGAAGGAGAAATTGTTGAGGGTGAAGACCAGCTCAACAAATTGAACAAATGTGTTGGTAGAAAGGTACTGGTTAGGCCGGCAGGAGAGGAAGAAACAGAGGGCTTGAAGGTCTTCGCCATGGTGGATAGATGTGTATAGGGACTGGGTGTCATGGTGAAAATGAGGCATTGGGGGCTGGGGAACCGAAAGTCATGGAGGAGGTGGAGGGTGTGGGTGGTATCTCGACTGCATATGTGGCGTTCCTGGACCATGGGGAACTGATTTCAGCAGTTTCCTCATCTCCCCATCCCCCATCTTATCCTAGATCCAACCCTGCAACTTGGCACTGCCCTCTTGAACTATCCCACCTGTCCATCTTCTTTCCACCTATCCGCTCCACCCTCTTCTCCGACCTATCGTCATCACCTCCCCAACTTCATCTACCCATCACATTCTCAGCTACCTTCCCCCCCAGCCCCACCCCCCTCCCATTTATCTCCCAGCCCCTTTGGGCCTCCCTCAAATTCCTGATGAAGGGTTGATGCCCGAAACGGCAACTCTCTTGCTCCTCAGATGTTGCCTGACCGGCTGTGCTTTTCCAGCACCACACATTTTGACTCCTAACTCCAAATGCCTGCCTTTTGCCAAAATCCCATGATTCCTTTGGTTAACCAAACAGAAATCTGTGACAGATTTAAAATTAAATTCCAGGTGTTGCAGGATTTTGAATCAGTGATAGTGAGAAAATGACAAAAATGTTCCAGGTCAGGGTGGTGAATGACACGGAGGGGAATTTATAGGAAATTGTGTTCCCACGTATCTGCTCCTCATGTCCTTTGAGATGGTGAAAGTTGATGTTTTGGGAAGTGTTGTTGAAGGAGTCTCAGTACGTTAACACAGTGAGTCTTGTAGACAATACGCAGTGCTGCGACTGTGCATCGAGGATGGAGGATGTAAATGTTACGTTGGTAGATGGGTGCCAACGTTTTTCCAGAACTTTGCAGTGCCTAGCCTCTTGAGTGTTGATGGAGCTGTATCCGTCCATCCATCCATGCCATTGGAGATTATTCCTAAAAACTCCTAACTTGTAGTGTTGAGGAAAAAAAGGGGAGGTGAGTTACCACTCGTACATAAATTCCCAATCTCTGACCTGTTCTTGTACACAGTATTTAGATGACTGTTTCTGTTATACCTCTGGTTAAAGATAACTCCCACGTTGTTGTTAATGAGAGATTTAGCAATGGCAATACAATCATGTCAGTTATTTTCCTGGAGTCTTTAGGACCTTATGTTAATCTAAGACTCTGCCCTCTCAGGGATTTGTAGAAACCAAAACCTTGGTCTGTTACTTCATTGTTGTTGATGGGAACAGGCTGGGGTCAAATTTATGGGCCTGTTCCCTGAATTATAGTGGGGTCTACACTCTAAGAAGCACTCAATTAGCTGTAAAGCCCTTTGGGGCAGCCTGAGGTTATGAAAGCTGCAAAATAACTGCAAGTGTTTCCATTTCACGGAATCAGTGCATCAAAAAAAACGAGGCTACTCGGCCCACAGAGACTGTGCTGGCTCTGAGTTAATTCCATTCCCTCCTTTACATCCATAGTCCTTTCACTTTATGTCCCTAAGTGCCTATCCATTGTCCTTTCAAAATTATTCATCATCTTCTGTTCCACCATTGTCATAGGCACTGGATTCCAGATCCTGACTGCTCGCTATGTGAAACATGTTTTTCCTGATATATCCTCCTGTATTTTTGCTCAAAACCTTAAAGCTGTGGTCTGCTAGTTCTTGTATGTCAGACAATGGGAAAATTTTGTTTTGCCTACCTTACCAATTAAAGTACTTGACAGTATAGAATATGTTTTGTGATTGATGCCTGTACACTTTTCGTTCTGCCAGGAACTGACACACCTAAGCTATTTGACAATTTTAACTTTTCTGATTCTGTCAAAGAATACATTTAACACACTGTGGGACAGACATGAGCAGGAGGATTGGTAACACAGAATGGTGTCATCTTAAGATGTGCAGCAAAGCAAGGGAAGTTTGTTGGAATATTGCAATGAAGAGAGTCACAAGTAGCTGGGGGAGAAATCTGCAGCATGGTGCCATTGAGAATATGGATGGCTGGAAAATGTCAATGTACAGTGAGGGTTCTTGGGCAGGCAATGGTGCCCAAGGGTGACTGATCCAACTTTGATGTGGGTGTGTGCAAATGTACAAGCAGTGCAGTCCACACGCCAGAGGTGCAAGGTCACTCCAGTCAGTGAACGCAATCAATGGAGAAGTTTAAGAAGCCCCTCATCCATTGAAATGATTATATCTCTGCAGCTTGGCGGAGCAGGGAGAGGTTCCCTGAGCTCTATCGTGGCTTCTGTCAGCCCTATCTCTTGCCCTCTGTGATTGTTTCTTCCCTTTGTAACAGCCCACGACCTACCTTTGTCACTGGCTTGGCTTCTGGACTATAAGACAGTGCTCAGATCATAAGATGTAGGAGCAGAATTAGGCCATTTAGCCCGTAGAATTTGCTCTGCTATTCAATGAAATTATGGCTGATCTGATAAGCCTCAGCTCCAGTTTCCTGCCTTTTCCCCAAAATCCTTGATTCCCTCACTGATTAAAAATCTGTCTATCTCAGAGTCAACCTGACTAGGTTAAATTTAAACAAATCTTGGCAGTTAGCTGTCAGTCATCATCTAACTGGTCCATTCTTCATGGCATTGCCTCTACCAGAGTCCACTTGGCAAGCAGTGAAGGTTATCTTTATATACAGTATAAAATGTTTGATTTCCCTTTATTTCTTGCTAATTATCTTGATGGCTGGATGAGCTTTGAAGCTTTGACAATATTGGTCTTTTTTAGCAATGCTCAAACACATTAGAGCAGCAAGGTGTATATTCCAATCCACAGCACAGATCGTTCTGGTATAACGCGCGTTTTGTCACTGTGAAGTCACTGTAATGTGGTTGATGAATTTATGGATGCTGTTTCTAAAGCGAGAACTCTTCAAACGTGTTTTGGCTGTAACGCGATTACATCGCCAACAATTTAAGCGCTGTTTCCAAAGGGCGATTTTTCTACAACCCGGGGTTGCACAAGAACACTACCATCATGTTATAGAAGAACTGACTGTAGATCATTACAGGCTTGAAGTATAGTCATCATCTTAGTCCCAATTGATCTCACCCTAATTAGAGAGAGCGAGACAACTGATGATGAATTTAACATGAGGGTCAGCACGCTTCAGGTGAGGGGCATGGTCAAGAAGCTACAGCCTTCATGTTAACCTCAGCTGGTGTGGAAACTGAACCCCAGACTGTGTTACAATTCAGCTGTTCAGCCAATTGAGTTAGCCAACTCCCAGGCCTTGAAGGAGTCTAGAGGCAACAATGAATTAATCAATAAAATCTGACTGAGAAAGAAATTAATGCATTTAAATATCATATATTCTCATATACGTACTGAAATGGGAAAATTATGTTTTTTTAAAGAAAACAATGTTGAAGGTTTGCTTCAGTTTTTAAAAGCAAGTTACCTGACACTCATTGTAAGCACTGTTTACACAGCTGCTTGTTCAAGCAATGGGGATGTCTAGTTTAAAATAAGCTGGAGCCAAGGGAGGCTGTGTACAAATGGAGCTTTGGCTGGCAACAAGAACTGATAGGTTTATGGACTGCTGACCTGCTAACTCCGACAAAGCCTTCCCGCCTGCCGACACAATGTGATTGGCTCCCTGGTAGCAGAACAGTTTGGAGTGTGAATATAGTTAGAAATCATCAGACCCTCAAAAAGGGAACAAGTTGTTTTTACTCTGCACTAAAAAAACTCAAGCCTCAAGAAAACCCATCTATTTCCTACTTTATAGAAAATTCTATCTATTTGTATAAAAGGCAGAGACTTTTACAAGTATGTAACAGTCAACCCATGCCTCTTACAACCGACATGAAGTATCTGGAGCAGGAAGATTGTGAAGCAGCATTCTGATCAGGATTCAGATAATCTCAGTCAACCTGTTGATAGGGTGTATGCAACCACCTTTCCTGTCTTTCCCTCCATCTGTAATCACCAATTTCGGTCATCTGTCTGTGTCTGTCTGAGTCTGGTTATATATGCACGTTTAACAATGAAGGCTTATTATTAAGTTAAAATTTTAACTAGTACCATTACAAGTTGACTGTTCATAATTATATGCATGTGGGTAGAATAATTTATTTGCAATAAATAGTAGTTCCTGTCACAGACAGCAATCTAGTCCTTGACTTTTGTTAACCAAGGTTGGAAAGACAGGTAAATTTGGGAAATTCTTTAACTTTTGTGATGGTTCCGGGAATAATGGAGTTGGATTTCCAATACACTATCCCGGTGCAGGGTGACATATAATGAAAATAATCCACTTTATTTCTCAAGCTGCTTAATATCCTGAAACAATTTAAACCCAGGGGAAATTGCCCCCAGCATGGGATTCCCCTGGAAATAAGCAATAGAGTGAAATGAGATTAGATTCCCTACAGTGTAAAAACAGGCCCTTCAGCCCAACATCTCCACACTGACCCTCTAATTCACCTGGTCTGCACATCTTTGGACTGTGGGAGGAAGCCCATGCAGAGACAGGGAGAATGTGCAACCTCCACACAGACAGTCACCTGAGGACAGGAATTGAATCTGGGACCCTGGTGCTGTGAGGCGGCAGTGCTAACCACTGAGCCACCATGCTGCCCATTAAGAAACTGGACCCACCCAGCAGAGTTTTCCCATTTCAGTGCATATAGAAAATTATAAGATCTTTAAATGCATTCATTTCTTTCACAGTCAGATTGTATTGAGGAATTCATTGTTGCCTCTCATCTCCTTCAAGGCCTGGGAGTTGGTTAACTCAGTTGGCTGAACAGCTGGTTTGTAACACGTAGTGAAACCAACAGTCTTTCACTTGCATTTTCCTGAGATTCAGAAGCAACACCTTCAAATTCCTTCTGTCTTTGTGTTTCCTGGAGCTATTGAATGATAGCATCAGGGCTAAAGATTGCAGGAACTCTCCAGAAATGTTTTACAGGTGCAATGGTACTATGGCTTTAAGAGGCATATTTTATCCTGGCTTTTATATGAAGAGGGGTTGAGACAGAGGTGCCAAGTGGTTGACTCAATGCGTGGGGTCACTCTCCCACCAGAAGCAGGAATTTCAGTTTAGCTTTCTACCATTGTTGGAGTCTTGAAGGTGGATGTGAAAGCTTTTATTTCTCTCTCTGTTAGAGCTCAAAGCTGGGATGCTCTTCCTGCTGTTGGAATTGCATCAATTTTACTGAATTTGCCTTTGACAAGGCTGTGTTTACGGCATGTTACTGTATTGGAACAGTTAACTAGGAGTAATTATTTAGTTAATAGTGAAGTCAAGTTACAGTTAAGCTGATTCTTTTCTTTACTTTTTTATTTTGTCTGTATTTTAGCTATGGTACAAAATAAAGCATGTTCTGTTTAAAATTGAGTGGTTTGACCAATTGAATTACACCTGGAATGCAATGCCTTACACTTATCTTTAAAATAAGTAAAAGTTAGGTCTAGGCTACCTTCGTAATATATACAGCGGGAGTTTGGTCTTGTCCATAATACAGGGTAGAATGGGTGCAGAGAAGATGTTCCCACTAGTAGGAGAGACAAGGACCCGAGGGCGAAGCCTCAGAGTGAAGGGACGACCCATTAGAACTGAGATGAGCAGGGATTTTTTCAGCCAGAGGGTAGGGAAACTGTGGAGCGCATTGCTGCGGGAGGTTATGGAGGCCAAGTCATTGAGTGTCTTTAAATCAGAGATAGATAATGTCTTGATTAGTAAGGGGTGCAAGGGAGAGGCAGGAGAGTGGGGTTGAGAAATATATCAAGATTAGAATGGTGCTGGAGCAGGTCAGGCAGCATCCGAGGTACTGGAAAATCAACATTTTGGGCAAAAGCCCTTCACCACTGTAATCTTGACTCTAATCTCCAGCATCTGCAGTACCCATCTCCGCCTTGAGAAATATGTAATCTGTTCACTCCGGAGGTTCCCAATTGGGAGGAATGGCTTTCAAAAGCACCACAGTACCTGATAAATTACCCAGACTCTGACTGAGAAAACTGAGCTGAACACACAGAGGTCACTTTCCCTCCATTATCCTGTCATCTACTTAGAAAGCATTCTATCTGGATGTATCACAGTGTGGAATGGCAACTGCATTTCCCAAGACCGCAAGAAACTATGGAGAGTCATGAACACAGCCCAGACCATCACTCAAACCTGCTTCAATCCATCAATTCCATCTGTACTTCCCACTGCCTCAGGAAAGCAACCAACATATTCAGACCCCCCCACCCCAGTTACACTCTTTTCCCTGCTCTTCCATTGGGCAGAGGATATAGAAGTTTGAATACATGCATGAACAGATTCAAGAATATGGATACATGGATAGGAAAGGATTAGAAAAATAAATATGGGCCAAGTGCAGGGAAATGGGGTTGGCGTGGATGGACAATTTGGTCAGTATGGACCAGTTTGGACCAAAGGGCTGTAGGGCTCTATGACTCTAAGAACAGCTTTCCCCCTGCTGTTATCAGACTTTTAAATGGATTTCTCAAATATTAATGTTGATCTCTCTCTCTGCACCTTCTCTGTGGCTGTAACACTGTATTCTACACTCTGTTCTGCTACCCTGATACTACAATCTAGCTGTAGAGTACGCAAAACAACACTCTTCACTGCATCTCAGTACATGTGACAACAATAAATCAAACTCAAACTCAAACATGGACCTAGCAGTAATAATTAAAATTGATGGTGGATAAAATACTTACGAGAAAACCCATCTGAAGTGACAAATCATTCCCATTCTGCAAGGTTCCAATAATAGTAGGGAAATGCTGATCCTACAATTCTCCAGTGCCTGCCATGACCACATGGGGTCCCAACATACTAAGCAGCCAATGAAAAACAGTTTTAATATATGCGGTCACTTTCATAATGCAGGAAACATGGCAATCAATTTTGGTGCCAGCAAACTGTGGGACGGCTCAGTGGTTAGAGCTATCCCCTCATACCACCAGGGTCCCAGGTTCGATTCCAACCCCCGACAGACTGTCTGTGTGGAGTTTGCACATTCTCCCCATGTCTGTGTGGGTTTCCTCCAGCTGCTTTAGTTTCCTCCCACAGTCCAAAGATGTGGAGGTGAGCTGGATTGGCTGTGGAAGTGCAGGGTTACAGGGATAGGGTGGTGGAGTGGTGAGTTCTTCAAAGGGTTAGTGTGGACTCAGTGGGCTGAAGGGTCTGCTTCCACACTGTAGGAATTCCTTGAAACTCCCTTGCATAGCAATCTGATAGAGGACTGGTAGTCTGACGGAGCAATGTAATCCAAGGACAGAAAGAAACAGAGTTCCAAAGAAGTCATCTACCAGACTCAAAATGTTAACTCTGTTTCTCTCTCCATTGATGCTGCCAGACCTGCTGAGTTTCTCCAGCATTTTCAGATTTCCAGCATGTGCTTCTTGAAGGATTAATATTGGCCAGATGTAACATTTTCAAGAAGCCCTTGAGGCTGAATTTCCATTACATTTCAGAAAAATAATTCAAAGTTTGAACACACAGTGAGCTTGTCAGTGCATGATGCTTGTTTGGCATTTTTAATGTGACAGGATTAAAATAACGCTACCAGGATGTTGCAAAGCCATCATGTGTCATAGAAGCAGACAGGACAGAAGAGGCCCTTCAGCCTATCGAGTCCTACTACCTATAATTGTCTCACTTTAACTTTGCATCAGTTTTTACTGTGGAAAAGGATATGAAAGATATAGACTGTAGGGAAATAGATGGTGACATCTTGCAAAATGTCCAGATTACAGAGGAGGAAGTGCTGGATGTCTTGAAATGGTTAAAGGTGGATAAATCCCCAGGACCTGATCAGGTGTACCCGAGAACTCTGTGGGAAGCTAGAGAAGTGATTGCTGGGCCTCTTGCTGAGATATTTGTGTCATCGATAGTCACAGGTGAGGTGTCGAAAGACTGGAGGTAGGCAAACGTGGTGCCACTGTTTAAGAAGGGCGGTAAAGACAAGCCAGGGAACTATAGACCAGTGAGCCTGACCTCAGTGGTGGGCAAGTTGTTGGAGGGAATCCTGAGGGACAGAATGTACATGTATTTGGAAAGGCAAGGACTGATTAGGGATAGTGAACATGGCTTTGTGCGTGGGAAATCATGTCTCACACACTTGATTGAGTTTTTTGAAGAAGTAACAAAGAAGATTGATGAGGGCAGAGCAGTACATGTGATCTATATGGACTTCAGTAAAGCATTCGACGAGGTTCCCCATGGGAGACTGCTTAGCAAGGTTAGAACTAGCCATTTGGATACAGAACTGGCTCAAAGATAGAAGACAGAGGGTGGTGGTGGAGGGTTGTTTTTCAGACTGGAGGCCTGTGACCAGTGGAGTGCCACAAGGATCGGTGCTGGGCCCTCTACTTTTTGTCATTTACATAAATGATTTGGATGTGAGCATAAGAGGTACAGTTAGTAAGTTTGCAGATGACACCAAAATTGGAGGTGTAGTGTACAGTGAAGAGGGATTTGGACCAGATGGACCAATGGGCTGAGAAGTGGCAGATGGAGTTTAAATCAGATAAATGTGAGGTGCTGCATTTTGGGAAAGCAAATATTTGTAGGACTTATACACTTAATTGTAAGATCCTAGGGAGTGTTGCTGCTGTACAGGACATTGGTTAAGCCACTATTGGAGTATTTCGTGCAATTCTGGTCTCCTTCCTATCGGAAAGATGTTGTTAAACTTGAAAGGGTTCAGAAAAAATTTACAAAGACGTTGCCAGGGTTGGAGGATTTGAGCTATGGGGAGAGGCTGAACAGGCTGGGGCTGTTTTCCCTGGAGCGTCGGAGGCTGAGGGGTGATCTTATAGAGGTTTACAAAATTATGAGGGACATGGATAGGATAAATAGAAAAAAGCCTTTTCCCTGGGTTCGGGGAGTCCAGAACTAGAGGGCATGGGTTTAGGGTGAGAGGGGAACGATATAAAAGAGATCTAAGGGGCAACTTTTTCACATACGTGTATGGAATGAGCTACCAGAGGAAGTGGTGGAGGCTGGTACAATTGCAACATTTAAGAGGCATTTGGATGGGTATATGAATAGGAAGGGTTTGGAGGGATATGGGCCGGGTGCTGACAGGTGGGACTAGTATGGGTTGGGATATCTTCATCGGCATGGGCGGGTTGGACCGAAGGGTCTGTTTCCATGCTGTACATCTCTATGACTCTATGATTCTATGACTAGGTCCATAGCCTTGAATGTTCTGACATTTCAAATGCTTATCCAAGTACTTTTGAGGTTTCCTGCCTCAATGACTTTACCGGGCAGTGCATTCCAGACTCCCACCACCCTCTGGATGAAAAATATGTCCCACAAATCCCCTTGGCACCTGCTGCCTTTTGGTTTAACATTATGCCCCCGTGTTA
Organism: Chiloscyllium plagiosum; assembly: GCF_004010195.1. NCBI lineage: Eukaryota > Metazoa > Chordata > Chondrichthyes > Orectolobiformes > Hemiscylliidae > Chiloscyllium > Chiloscyllium plagiosum. The sequence goes on from NC_057720.1 coordinate 6,091,326, forward strand.
TTGACCCTTTGATTAAAAGAAGCTCTTGTTTTCTGTGCAGCCTGTTGATGCCGTCACAATCTGATGCACCTCAGATACACCTCTCCCCTCTTCATGGTGTTTCACTTTCATCAGAACTAAGCAAACTGCACAGTGTGGAAATACCCCTCTCCGAAAGGTTACAGCCCGGCCTGCACAGTAGAAAATTGTTGGTTGACAGGCAGGAGGCTGGGAGAACACAGCAAGCCAGGCATCATCAGGAGGTGGAGACGTCGACGTTTCAGGTGTAACCCTTACTCAGGACCCCTGATGCTGCCTAGATTGCTATGTTCTCCCAGTGTCCTACCTGTCTACCTTGGATTCTGGCATCTGCAGTTTTCTTGTCTCGAACCAAGTAGAAAATTATTGTCTGTTGCTTCGCACCATTGAGTCTGTCTGAGGAATATCTACAACCTCTGGCGTGAGGGCTGTTCTACTGTGGTGGTTGCGTCCCCACGTCTGAGCCAGGAGGTCTGGCTTTGGGTCCTACCTTCCATGGAGATGGGTCATAAACCTCCTGAACAGGTTGATTAAAAATATCTGGATCAGTGGTGCTGGAAGAGCGCAGCAATTCAGGCAGCATCCAACGAGCAGCAAAATCGACGTTTCGGGCAAAAGCCCTTCATCAGGAATAAAGGCAGTGAGCCTGAAGCGTGCAGAGATAAGCTAGGGGAGGGTGGGGGTAGGGAGAAAGTAGCATAGAGTACGGGGAAGGGGAAATGAGGAAGCTGTTGAAGTCCACATTGATGCCCTGGGGTTGAAGTGTTCCGAGGCGGAAGATGAGGGGTTCTTCCTCCAGGCGTCTGGTGGTGAGGGAGCGGCGGTGAAGGAGGCCCAGGACCTCCATGTCCTCGGCAGAGTGGGAGGGGGAGTTAAAATGTTGGGCCACGGGGTGGTTTGGTTCATTGGTGTGGGTGTCTCGGAGATGTTCCCTAAAGCGCTCTGCTAGGAGGTGCGCAGTCTCCCCAATGTAGAGGAGACTGCATCGGGAGCAACGGATACAATAAATGATATTAGTGGATGTGCAGGTAAAACTTTGATGGATGTGGAACCTACAAGCTCTGATGTGAGGCAATATCACTTTGGATCATTAGATGGCAGTCTTATCCGTGATCCAGAATGTCATGCTCCAATTCTGGAATCCACATTAAAGGAGGACGAATGTGGTTGCTCTAGAGGCGGTGCTGAGGTGGTTTACCAGGATGTTGTCCTGGGCTGGAGAGCTTCAGAGATGAAGAGAGATTGGGCACACTGGGGGAACATGATTGAGATGGAGAAAGTTTTGAGGGGCATTGAGAAAGTAGAAAGAAAGAAACCTTTTCCCGAGATGGAAGGATCAATGTCCAGGGGGTATAGATTTAAGGTAAGAAGGCAGAAGATATAGAGGTGGACATGATGGAAAACATTTTCACCCAGAGGTGTTGGAAATCTGGAACCCACTGCCTATAAGGGTGGGAGAGGCAGAAACACTCATCATATCAACAGAGTATTTAGATGTGCATTGGTGATGCAAGTCATACAAGGCCAATGCTGGAAAATGGGGACAAAATAGTTAGGTAGTTGTTTTTAGCTGGCATGGATACAATGGGCTGAAGGGCCTTCACTATGCTTTGATCTCTATGACTCTGCGAAGATTAGTGGATATAACCTAGGCCAGTTCTCTGGGACAGGAACAATGGAGTGTCAATGTATCAAAGAGAACATTCTTTGTACAGAGAAGTCCAACTTTTCCCTTTATTTATTCATTGATTGTAAGGTGGCAAGGTGCGAATTTATTGCCCATCCCTAGTAGTCCCTTGAGAAGGTGTTGGTGGGCTGCCTTCTTGAACCAATGCAATCAATGTGCTGTAGGTAGACCCATGGTTCTGGCAGGGAAGGAGTTCCGGGATTTTGACCGAGTGACACTCAAGGAACAGGGGTATATTTCAGGGTGATGTGTGGCTTGGAGAGAAAATGACATAGTGGTGTTCCCATGCATCTGCTGCCCCTTATTCTTCCAGGTGGCAGACGGGGCAGGTTTTGAAGGTACCGACCTAGAGATTAATTTCCAGTTCCTTAAGGGCTGGCAAACCATCTCTGTAAATATAAGACCCAAAAACTGAACAGATCCTCAATCATATTTGACTTAGCATTTCACACATGAGGAATCCAAATGAATGTTTGCCAAGCAATAGACTTTGCAAATGTAATTATGGAAATAAATCAAAGTAGGTTTCAATTTGTCTCTCAAGTGCCAAGGAGTGTTGGTGAATCACTGCAGTGTAACTTGTATACAGTGCACAGCTACCACTTTGTATTCATGATAAAGGGGTGAAACTGTCTGAATAAGTTGATAGGATACAATCAAAGTGGTTGCTTTATTAAATTTGATTTGATTTATTATTGTTGCATGTACCTTGGTACAGTGAAAAGTTTTGCTTTGCGTACTGAACAGGCAGATTACACCATACAAAGTGCCTTAGAACAGAATAAGGAATACAATGCTCTGGCTACAGAAAAGGTGCACAAACAGCAAGATCAACATTACATTTAAAATTTGAGAAGTCCATTCAGAAATCTAATAACAGCGGGGAAGTAGCTGTTCTTGAATCTGTTGGTACACGTGTTTAAGCTTTTGTATCTTTTGCCCTATGGAAGAGGTTGCAAGAGATAATAACCGGGGTGGGAGGGGGCTATGATGATGTTGGCTGCCTTCCCAAGGCAGTGAGAAGTCACTGGATCGAAGGTTGACCTCCGTGATGGACTGGGCTGTATTCACAACTCTCTGTCGTTTCTTACTGTCTTTAGCAGAGGAGTCGCTGTCCCAAGTTGTGATGTATCTGGATAGAATGCTCTCTATGATGCATTGATGGTGTCTTGGTTAGTGCTGAGCTTTCGCAGTGATGCCCTTGGTGAGGCTGAGGCATTGTCGTAATGTACCAATCGAGATCCTCAGACTAGACACATAGAGCTGGAGTAGGCCAATTGGCCCTTTGAGCCTGGTCCATCATTCAATTTGATGGTGACTGCCCCTTCAACTCAATGCTATATGTTTGCTTTATCTTCATATCCCTTGATCTCCTTAAAATCTAAAAACTTATCTTTCATTTTCCTGAATATAACCAGTGACTTGGCCTCCACAGCCTTCTGTGGTAGAGAATTCCTCAGCTTTGCTATCCTTTTTCTTCTCAGTCCGAACTGGATGTGGCAGGACTATGGAGCTTGGAACTGATCCATCAAACTTGGGATCACTTAGCTCTGTCTACCCGGAATAAAAAGCTAGTCTGAGCAATGGACCCATGAAGCTATCTCCAACTGTTGTAAAAACCCAGCTGATTTACTTATGTCTTTTTGGGGATTAACATCTGCCATCCTTAACATGGTCTATTTGTTCATGAGAGTGAATAATATTTTTATTATCTGAGCAATTAATAACCTGTAGGCCAGAAGCAGTGCAACAAATGATCAAATAAAGCCCCTTGGTGTGGGATATTTCACTTCCTGAGTGGGTATACAAACAGGATGTTGCAGCATTAATGTCCATTTTTACAGCGCCTACATGTGACTCCAGACACACAGCAATGTAGTTGACACTTAGTTGCCTTCTGAAATAGTTTGAGCAAGCCATTCACATGACGGGAAATTGGGGGTGGGGAACAGATGCTCGCCTTGATGCCAATACCCACATTCTTTCAAAGGACAAAATAAAAATGGGCTTGTTGATTTGATTTGAACTGGCAGTGTTCTGGCTTAGCGGCAGAAACAGCACCTCACCAAATCACAATTCCTCCAACCTCATTGGCTGTAACATGCAGTCACTGTTACCGTAAAAGGCACTATAAAAATGCAAGTCTTCCTTTCTCTGATTGGTACCCTAATGCTGCAATATTCTGTTTGTATACCCACTCAGGAAGTGAAATATCCCATGCAAAGGGGCTTTATTTGATCGTTTGCTGCACTGCTTCTGTCCTGAAGGTTATTAATTGCTCAGATAATAAAAATATCATTCACTCCTGTTGAACAAATAGACAATTTATTAAAAGGAAGCTTTGGACCAATTTAACCGCCTGCTTAACACATGCCATATTTTTTTAAAATTAAAATTTATTGGAAAACAGAGCAGTTCAGATAGGTCTAATGCATGCAGGAATATATCAGTAAGATAATACAATCATAATTATTCTTGGATAAGTGAGGTTGGATCTCTGCAAAGATTAGATCTGCAATGTGCACACCATCAGCATATTAACAGCCCGTGAGATGTATTGTTATCCCACTTTCTCCCTACTTACTGTGTGCGGCACTCACTGGTTCATGGCCAGCCGAGGACCTGGCTCTCAGTTTGTTTGATTCCTTGAAGGGAATGTTACATTCAATCAAAAATCAGCTGTTATTTGATTGTTTATCGGCGTGCTGGCCAACATAGGATTCAAGTAAAGCACCCCTGAGGAAAACCTCTCCCAGCCACCTGCCTAACTTGGCGAGAGCGAACTTCCACTGAGCTTGTGCAATCTGTTTAATGCCCGCTTGCAAACCCAGAGGCACAGGCCAGCTTTTGAGACCAAGCTACAGCCATGACTGTGTTCTTTGCAAATATAAAGAGCCAAGCTGCAATGTAAACCTTCAGGAAATTAACGTAATCCTCATTAAAGGAGCTAATACCTTGAGGGATGGCCCACAGACAATGACCCAATACGTAACGGTGAGATGTTCATTTCCAATTTTCATTGAATTAACCGGAGTTTGGCATGTTGAGTGGCCAAATTATTGCTGTGCATATGTGCTGCCATCTGTTAGAGTTGGTATCACTTGTACTTTAAGGCTCAGGTGGTGTTGGCTGTTTGCCTAGCACTATCTGTCTAGTCAAGGAAAAAAACCAGCAACACTTAAGAGACAAATTGACCCATACTTTGATTTATTTCCAGGAATAGATCTCATTCGCAAAGCCTATTGTTTGGCAGCCATTCGTTCAGCATTTTCACGCATGAGAAATCCAAGTTAATATGCTTGAGGATCTGTTCATTCTTTGGGTTATTTGAGACTTTTTATTTGCAAGTAGGGTTGCCAACCTAAGAGGAACTGGAGATTAATCTCCAGGACACTTGCTGTGAACAACCAGAGAGAAAAATCATTGGGACGTGAACTAAATTGTACTTTTTCTCCATCTCTCTTTGAATGGTTTGGCTTAGTCATAGTGAAAATGTTGAAGACGGTGGGGGAGAAGGCTGTTTAATGGGGAGTTAGGAGTCACCTGTAGAGTTTTGATTGTCTCTAAGGATACGATTCACTTTGGCAACGATCCTTTTGTGTGAAAGTTGCTGAGAGGGTGGAATTGACAGTGGAAGTGGTGATTAAGCATCTAGGAATGCGCTGACTAACAGCAACAACTATGCTTTTGTGGCATCTTTAACATAATGAAATGTTCCTCCCAGGCAGCTCACAGGAGCAAAAATACACACTGGGGCCACATCAGACGATGTTAGGACAGATGACCTGCTCAAAGGTTTGGTTTTAAGGAAGGCCTTAAAAGAGAAATGCGAGATCGTGAGGCAGAGAGGTTTAAAGAGCATTTGAACCTAGGAGGTTGAAATCATGATCACCAACACTGATATGATAAAAATTAGGGAGACTAATTAGAATGAAGAAGTTGGGTGACCTGAGGGGTGACCTTATAAAGGTTTTTAAAATCATGAGGGTAGGGAGTTCAAAACTAGAAAGCATAAGTTTAAGGGGAGAGGGGGAAGATTTAAAAGGGACCTAAAGGGCAACCTTTTTCACGCAGAGAGTGGTACGTGTATGGAATGAGCTACCAAAGGAAGTGGTGGAGGCTGGTACAATTACAGCATTAAAGGCATCTGGATGGGTGTATGAATATGAAGGGTTTGGAGGGATATGGGCCGGGTGTTGGCAGATGGGACTACATTGGGTTGGGATATCTGGTCGGCGTGGGAGAGTTGGACCGAAGGGTCTGTTTCCATGCTGTACATCTCTACGACTCTGCACATTCGGACTGTTCTCCTTGGAGTGAAGACAGCTGAGAGGAGATTTGATGGAGGTTTTCAAAAGCATGAGGAGGACTGGATAGAGTAGATAGGGAGAAGCTGTTCCCGTTCTTAAAAGGAAGAACACGAGGGTCCAGATGTAAAGTGGTGTGCAGACAAAGCAAGAAATGTCAGAAAGTATTCTTTCACAAAGCAGGTAGTTCAGGTGGAATGCATGTGGTGGAGGCAGGTTCGATTAAGGCATTTGAGAGGGAATTGGATGATTATTTGGATAGAAATAATGGGCAAGGATAGAAGGTAAAGGCAGGAGATTGGCTATCGGTAATGATGCTTGTCAATAGGCTGATTGGCCTCCCTCACTGTTAAAAATTCTGTAATCCTGTGGGGAAGGATCAGATGGGTGCAGATATCTTTGAGAGGCCGTGGAACTGGAGGGGGTTACAGAGATAGGGAAAGGTTTTGCCATAGAATGATTTGTGAACATTGGAAATATTTTCAAATAAACTATCACCTAATGTAAACCCTTGGCTGCAGAACAGGTGGGTGAATGGGTTCCAGTGAAAGTCAGAATGTGGGCGACACAATAAATGTAGGAAATGTATGTGAGGTTCTTAAAATGACATGCAAAAATGACAAGATAAACTATTAAACAGAATATTAGTTGATGGATAAATATTGGCGTGACAATAATTCTTCTTAAATTCTTCATATTCAACAGCAGCTGGCTATGAAGCCCTGGAGAGTTAATGGAAAATTGTTTTGTAAACCATTGTAGCAAGTTTAGAAAATGTAGAGATTGAAAGTATTTAGAGCAGTTCAGAAGAGATCTAACTACAGTCAGAAGCAGGTTTTAGTATCTCTCCCAGAAAAGTGTACTGGATGCAGAGGCACCTCAGTAGAAAGGTTCAAAATGTGAAAATTCCAAACCAGGAGTGTTTGGTTAGATACCTGCAAGTTATTAAAAGCTGGGGAAGTCTAAGTGAGGATTTGTGAATGGAGACTCAGTAGTTTAGAGGACAGAAACTGGGGAGGATCATTTAGGTAGAGTTAATATAATCATGAAGGGTATAGATAAGGTAATATTAGGTGTCTTTTACTTAGGATGGAAGATTTCAAGGGGCACATTTTTAAGGTGAGAGAAGAAAATTTAAAATAGACATGGGGGAAAATATTTTTACACCACTGTGGAATGAACCTCCTGAAGAAGTGATGGATGCAGGTACAGTTACAATTTTTAAAAGACACTTGGATAAGTACATGAATAAGAAACGTTTGGAGGGAAATGGGCCAAGCACGGGCAAGCAGGACTATGTTAGTCTGGGATTATGTACGGCATGGATGGGTTGGACTGAAGGGTTTGCTTCTGTGCTAAATGACTCATAACAGTACGATTCTATGATTTTATATTGAATGGTAATTTAAACCCTTTATAGGTTTTAAACAGTTTTGTTTTTATTCACTTTTTCTTTTGTGCAATAAACTTCTGTCCTGTTCTTAAAAAAACACTGCAGCTTCATGTGATTATGCTTCAGTAACTGACCACCACAATAACTAACATGAAAGATACAAACAATCTTCTCAAAACTCACTAATACAAACTAATGGTAAGGTCCTAGGGAGTGTTGCTGAACAAAAAGACCTTGGAGTGCAGGTTCAAAGCTCCTTGAAAGTGGAGTCGCAGGTAGTGAAGGATAGTGAAGAAGGCGTTTGGCATGCTTTCCTTTATTGGTCAGAGTATTGAGTACAGGAGTTGGGAGGTCATGTTGCGGCTGTACAGGACATTGGTTAGGCCACTGTTGGAATATTGCGTGCAATTCTGGTCTCCTTCTTATTGGAAAGATGTTGTGAAACTTGAAAGGGTTCAGAAAAGACTTACAAGGATGTTGCCAGGGTTGGAGGATTTGAGCTACAGGGAGAGGCTGAATAGGCTGGGGCTGTTTTCCCTGGAGCGTTGGAGGCTGAGGGGTGACCTTATAGAGGTTTACGAAATTATGAGGGGCATGGATAGGATAAATAGGCAGAGTCTTTTCCCTGGGGTGAGGGAGTCCAGAACTAGAGGGCATAGGTTTAGGATGAGAGGGGAAAGATATAAAAGAGACTTTCGGGGCAACTTTTTCACGCAGAGGGTGGTACGTGTATGGAATGAGCTGCCAGAGGATGTGGTGGAGGCTGGTACAATTGCAACATTTAAGAGGAATTTGGATGGGTATATGAATAGGAAGGGATTGGAGGGAAATGGGCCAGGTGCTGGCAGGTGGGACTAGATTGGGTTGGCATATGTGGGTCAGCATGGATGGGTTGGACCGAAGGGTCTATATGATCTATCAGGTCAGATTTCATTCTGGGATCTGACTGATACAGTAGTTCCATAAGCTTGGATTCTGAATTTAATCAGAATATCAGGAAGCACTGTTTAGTTTGGCTTTGAAATGATACAAGCTATCATTCATATCTATCTGTGATATCAGACAAGGCTACAGTTTAACATTTCATATGAAAGACTGCTCCTCTAACAGTGCTGTCCTCCCTCAGTGTTACACAGGAGTGGGGAGAGTTTATACTCAAGTCTCTAAAACAGATTTGAGCCCACAGCCTTCTGATGCAGAGCTGAGAACTCAAGCCTCAGAGAATACTTCACAGCTTAATTCATGTTCAGTCTTGATAAGGAATGGGTCCTTCACATTCATTTAAGTAAAGCCTTTGCTGCATATTCTTTAACAGTAATCTGGAAATATGATTCGGTCTAATACTTTTCTGGGATGTGGAAAGAGCTTGGACTCATACGTCTGCAGGGCATTATCAGAAACACTTTAAAGCTGTTTCCTCAATGTGGTCCATGAACCCAGGGTGTCAATGTGTGTGTGATTATGAGATTGCGTCAATATATCTGTTTATGCATATATGTGTGTATGTGAGTGTTTGCCTGTGTAATGTTTTATCTGTTTGCATGCTTATGTGCGTATGTCTGTATATTTGTGTGTTTCCGTGGGCTGCTTATGTGAGAGTGTTTGTGTGTTTGCGTGTATATGTGTGGATGCATATAACTCTCTATGTGTGTGGCTATCTGTGTTTGAGGGTGACTCAGTGCTGCCTCAGTGCCAGAGACCTGGGTTTGATTCCAGCCTTGGGTGACTGTGGAGTTTGCACCTTCTCCCAGTGTCTGCGTGGACTTCCTCTAGCTGCTTTGGTTTCCATCCACAGTCCAGAGATGTGCAGGTTAGGGTGGATTGACCACGAGAAATTGCCCAGTTTTTGTCCAATATGTGCAGGATGTTTTCCTGAAACAGTATGTAAACAGGCTGACAAGGGGTGGGGCTACATTGGATTTAGTACTGGGCAATGAACCCGGACAGATGTTAGATTTGGAGGTAGGTGAGCACTTTGGTGATAGTGAGCACAATTCGGTGATGTTTACTTTAGTGATGGAAAGGGATAGGTATATGTTGCAGGGCAAGAGTTGTTGCTCGGGGAAAGACAATTATGATGATTAGGCAAGATTTAGGATGCATAGGATGGGGAAGGGAACTGCAGGGGTTGGGCACAATTGAAATGTGGAGCTATTCAAGGAACAGCGACTGCAAGTCCTTGATAAGTATGTACCTGTCAGACGGGGAGGAAGTGGTCGGGTTAAGAACTGTGATTTACTAAAGAAGTTGAATCTCTTGTCAAGAGGAAGAAGGCTTATGTTAGGATGAGATGTGAAGGCTCAGTTAAGGTGCTTGAGAGTTATAAGTTAGCCAGGAAAGACCTAAAGAGAGAGCTAAGAAGAGCCAGGAGGGGACATAAGAAGTCTCTGGCAGGTAGGATCAAGAAAAAGCCCTAAGGCTTTCTAGAGGTATGTCAGCAATAGAAGAATGACTAGAGTAAGAAGACAGAGGGTGGTGGTTGATGGGAAATGAGGCAAGATTAGAGTGGTGCTGGAAAAGCACAGCAAGTCAGGCAGCATCTGAGGAGCAGGAAAATCGAAATTTCGGGCAGGAGCCCCTCATCAGGAATGGGAAATATTCATCCTGGAGTTCAGTTACGAGTGATTAGATTACTTTACAGTGTGGAAACAGGCCCTTCAACCCAACAAGTCCACACCAACCCGCCGAAGCGCAACCCACCCATATCCCTACATTTACCCCTTACCTAACACTACGGGCAATTTAGCATGGCCAATTCACCTGACCTGCACATTTTTGGACTGTGGGAGGAAACCGGAGCACCCGGAGGAAACCCACGCAGACACGGGGAGAATGTGCAAACTCCAGACAGTCAGTCGCCTGAGGCGGGAATTGAACCCAGGTCTCTGGCGCTGTGAGGCAGCAGTGCTAACCACTGTGCCACCGTGTCGCCCAGTGTACTGGGTGAGTGGTGTACTGCAAGGATCTGTTTTGGAGCCACTGCTGTTTGCCATTTTTATAAATGACCTAGATGAGGTGTAGAAGGATGGGTTACTAAATTTGTGAATGACACTAAGGTTAGTGGAGTTGTGGATAGTGCTGAAGGATGTTGTAGGTTACAGAAGGACATAGATAAGCTGCAGATCTGGGCTGAGAGGTGGCAAATAGAGCTGAATGTGGAAAAGTGTGAGGTGATTCACTTTGGAAAGAGTAACAGGGATACAGAGTACTGGGCTAATGATAAGATTCGATGTAGATGAGCAAAGAGATCTCAGTGTCTACGTACATTGATTCCTAAAAGTTGTCACCCAGATTGATAGGGTTGTTAAGATGAGGAGAAAGTGAGGTCTGCAGATGCTGGAGATCAGAGCTGGAAATGTGTTGCTGGAAAAGCGCAGCAGGTCAGGCAGCATCCAGGGAACAGGAGAATCGACGTTTCGGGCATAAGCCCTTCTTCAGGAATGAGGAAAGTTTGTCCAGCAGGCTAAGATAAAAGGTAGGGAGGAGGGACTTGGGGTAGGGGCGTCGGAAATGTGATAGGTGGAAAGAGGTCAAGGTGAGGG
>NC_057720.1:6104840-6120166 GCF_004010195.1 Chiloscyllium plagiosum
CGGAGGCGAAGGCGGCGGAAGAATTGTTCGATGTCACACCGCGTGTTGAACTCATTAATCCGGGAGCGTAGGGGAATGAAGGTGAGGCCTCTGCTGAGGACTGATCTTTCATCCTCAGGGTTGTTAAGATGGTGTACAGTGTATTAGCTTTTTTGGTGGAGGGATTGAGTTTTGGAGCTATGAGGTCATGCTGTGGCTGTACAAAACTCTGGTGCGGTCACACTTGGAGTATTGTGTACAATTCTGGTCACCACATTATAAGAAGGATGTGGAAGCTTTGGAAAAGTTTCAGAGGAGATTTACTAGAATGTTGCCTGGTATGGAGGGAAGGTCTGATGAGGAAAGGCTGTAGTACATGAGGTTGTTTTCATTAAAGAGAAGAAGGTTAAGAGGTGACTTATTGAGACATATAAGATAATCAGAGGGTTAGATCAGGTGGACAGTGAAAGCCTTTTTCCTCTGATGGTGATGGAAAGCACTAGGGGGCATAGCTTTGAATTGAGGGGTGATAGATATAGGACAGATGTCAGAGGTAGTTTCTTTACTCAGCGAGTAGTAGAGGCTTGGAACACACTGCCTGCAACAGGAGTAGACTCACCAACTTTAAGGGCATTTAAATGGTCACTGGATAAACATATGGATGACAATGGAATAGTATAGGTTAGCTAGGCTTCAGATGGATTCCACAGGTTGGCACAACATCGAGGACCAAAGGGCCTATACTGCGCTATAATGTCCTATGTTCTATGTTCTACCCTTCCTCACATGGGGAGGCCAAACTTCCACCACAGTACTCCAAGAGTAGTCTCAGTAAAGCCCTGTATAATTGCAGCAAGAAACCCTTGCTCCTGCACTGGAATCCTCTCACTCTGAAGACAGTCATACCATTTGCTACCGTCACCTCCTGCTGCACCTGCAGGTTTACTTTCAGTGACTGGTGTGCAAGGACACCCAGCTCTTATCCCATCTCCCACTTTCCCAATCTATCGCCATTCAGATCATAATCTGCCTTCCTGTTTTTGATGTACAAGTTATTCACATTATACTTGATCTGCCATGAATTTTTCCACTCGTTCAGTTTGTCCAAATCACACCGAACCATCTCTACATCCTCCTCACAGCTTACCCTCCCACCCCAGCTTTGTGTCATCTGCAAACTTTGAGATAGTACACTTAGTACCTTAGTTTAAATCATTCGTCTGTATTGTGAAGAGCGGGGATGCTAAAGCTGATCCCAGAAATACAATCCCTGATATTTCTCATAACTCTAAACTTGCCTATTGCAAAGGTCACCTTGTCTGATCTCCTGTGTCCACCCTGTAAACCTAAGTTTAAAGAGATATCTGCAGCCATTTCCAAAATCACAGCAAGTCCCATTCACATCGAACTGGGCAAGGTTCAATTTAAGATCGAATAAAAAATCATATGGATGCTGGAAATTTGTAATAAGAAAACATGCTGAAAAGCTCAGCAAGTCAGGCAATATTTGTGATGAAGAAAGTTAATGTTTCGGCTCGATGATGTTTCTTTTCTGACCAGCTGAGTTTTCCAACTTCTTAAAATATTTTTGTTTCAATTGAACATGTAATCTAAAAAGTGCCATTTACAACTTTACCGTACAGAAAAGTCAGCCTTGATATATTGTGGAACTTGACTCCAAACATCTGTCTCAGAGTGAAACCAAGGCAAGCTGTTAATAGCCAAGGCAAGTGCAGACTAAAACTGGAAGACATATTCCTCCTAGGTTTCAGTGTATTACAGAGACTGACTTGTAAGCTAGAATGTCTAAAAGCTCACACAGGGTAAAATTTATGTTTTTAAAACTGCCTTAATGACAATGATAATAGCCTCTAAACATTACAGCCACTCAGAGCATATCATTATGACAGATACCAATGAAAATAATGATTACTGTAATAGTCATTACAGGGCAAAGATGCACATTATCACAGTGGATATCAACAGACAAATATTGACGACTTCCCTTAATCAAAGTGCACATTATTATGTGAATAGTCCAATGGGCTTTCATGGTCATTAAGTACAGGGCTGCTACAAAAGAGTCAAAGACCTGTCAGGGTCAAGATTCATGATTTAATGGGCTTAAACACATTTTTGTAAAATATTGTTTGTCCACTGCCTTAGGAAAGATGGCAGTCAGTTTCAGATACCATTGTGCACTGAGAAGAAACCTTCCAAACCCATGACCACTTCCATCTTGAAGGATAAGGGCAGCAGATACTTGGGAAGACCACCCCCTGCAAGTTCCCCTCCAAGCCACTCACCATCCTGGATTGGAAATCTATTGCTGTTCCTTCACTGTTGCTGGGTTCAAATCTTGGAATTTCCTCCTTAGGGGCATTCTGGGTCAATCTACAGCACATACACTGCAGTGGGTCACCACCATCACCTTCACAAGAGGCAATGAGGGATGAACAATCAACGTTGGCCCAACCAGTGACACCCATGAACCGTGAGTGAAAACCAAAGTCAAATGGCTATCTCTTCCTCAAACTGTAAATTCTGGGAGAGCACTGTTGGAAATCCTCTCAGACAAGTTGCCATGGTTTAGTTATGAAGGCACGGTGGCAGTGGGTGGCACGGTGGCACTGCTGCCTCACAGCGCCAGAGACCCGGGTTCAATTCCCGCCTCAGGCGACTGACTGTGTGGAGTTTGCACATTCTCCCCATGTCTGCGTGGGTTTCCTCCGGGTGCTCCGGTTTCCTCCCACAGTCCAAAAATGTGCAGGTCAGGTGAATTGGCCATGCTAAATTGCCCCATAGTGTTAGGTAAGGGGTAAATGTAGGGGTATGGGTGGGTTACGCTTCGGCGGGTCGGTGTGGACTTGTTGGGCCGAAGGGCCTGTTTCCACACTGTAATGTAATCTAATCTAATCTTTGTTTAAACTGCCCTGTCTCATTAAGGTGGCCCCACAGTTACTCACTGCTCCTTGAAGACACATCTTGCTGTCACTTGGCGATGGAAATTTTCGCAGATTGCCAATGAGGTGTGAAACTGATGTTAAAGATGGTAGAGCAAGTTTTTGTCTCCAAAGATCATAAGACCATATTACCAAAAGACATAGAAGCAGAAATTAGGCCATTCAGCCCATCAAGTCTCCTCCCCCAAACAATCATGTCTGCTAGATTTTTCCAACCCCAGTTTTCTGCTTTCTCCCCGTAACCTTTGATCCCCTTGGCAATCAAGAACAAATCCATTTCTGTTTTAGATATACTCAATGACCTGGCCTCCACAGCCTTCTGTGGCAATGAGTTCCATCGATTCACTACTCTCTGGCTAAAGAGGTTTCTCCTTACCTCAGTTCTAAAGGGTCTTCCCTTTACTCTAAAGCTGTGCCCTTGGGTACTCATTTCTCCTGCCAATGGAAACATCTTCCCAATGTCCACTCTGTCCAGACCGTTCGGTATCCAGTATTTCAATCAGATTCCCCCCTCATCCTTGTAAACTCCATTGAGTATAAACCCAGAGTCCTCAACATTTCCTCATATGTTAAGCCTTTAATTCCTGGGATCATTTTCGTAAACCTCCTCTGGACCCACTCCAGCGCCAATACATCCTTCCTGAGGAATGTAGCCCAAAGTTGTTAAAGACGGGTAAAGCTTTCCTGATGTCACATTCAACATCGCTCCACCATCCAACACCAATAAATAGATTAGTTGCTCCGTGATCTCATTTCCTTTTACCTGGGTCTCAATGCCTGCAAAAAGCTGTGAAAACAACGGAGACTGTACATTCTTTTATAAAAGAAAAATCGTAATTTATTGCCTGCTAAGTGCTTTGGGAGATCTAAAGGATGTGAAAGATGCTATTAAATATTAAACCAAGAGTGATTTCATCTGTAATCTCTGCTCAGGGTTCGATATCACTTACATCACTGATGTAGTTTATATGACTTTCTCTCTTCGCGTTGGACCCATGACAGTATCAAGTTGTTTCTTAAATGGTCTCAATGACTCTCTCTGCTAACTTATTCTAGAAGTTGTCACCTTGTGTATAAATATGTTCAGATATGAAATGGGATAAGAGATGAGAGATGAGAGATGTCTACAGAGATTTAATAAAAGAACGAGAGTTATAAAAAGCTTCGATAAGAAACTATCATACCAAATAATTTTGTCCTTAGTGATTAAAAATTGTATGTCCAAATTTAGCAATGTATTGGTCAATTATCTATCACGTGTCTTAGTTTTAATATCCAGTTAATTCTTATTATGTTTTGGAAAATTAGTATGCACAGCAAGGAAAACTGTGCTTTATTAACAATGAAATGCTGTGTATGCCAGAATCTGAACCAAACAAGTGAATGCTGGAGAAACTTAGCAGGTCTGAGCATCTGAAGAGAGAGAAACAGAGTTTATGTTTTGATGAATACTGCATTCAATTCTGGTCTCCCTGCTGTAGGAAAGATATTGTGAGGGGCAACCTTTCCACGTAGAGGGTGATGCATGAGTGGAATGAGCTGCCAGAGGAAGTGGTGGAGGCTGGTACAATTGCAACATTTAAAAGGCATTTTTTTTTAGATTAGATTAGATTAGATTACTTACAGTGTGGAAACAGGGCCTTCGGGCCAACAAGTCCACACCGCCCCGCCGAAGCGCAACCCACCCAATCCCCTACATTTACCCCTTACCTAACACTACGGACAATTTAGCATGGCCAATTCACCTGACCTGCACATCTTTGGACTGTGGGAGGAAACCGGAGCACCCGGAGGAAACCCACACAGACACGGGGAGAATGTGCAAACTCCACACAGCCTGAGGCGGAAACTGAACCCGGGTCTCTGGCGCTGTGAGGCAGCAGTGCTAACCACTGTGCCACCGTGCCACCCAGCATTTGGATGGGTACATGAATAGGAAGGGTTTAGACGGATATGGGCAAAATGTTGGCAAATGGGACTAGATTAGGCTAAGGTATCTGGTTGGCATGGACAAGTTGGACTGAAGGATCTATTTCTGTGCTTTATGTCTCTATGACTCTATGCCTCTTTTTCAGATCTGAGTGAGGCAGACCTGCAGTTCTAAAATACAGTTCTAGTGGACTTGAAACGTTAACTCTGTTTTTATCTCTCTGCAGATCCAGCCAGAGCTGTGCTTTACATTTTGTTGGCAATGTTTCTTTATTCTTTCATGGACGTAGGTATTGTTGGAAAAGTCAGCATTTGAAGACCATCTCTGATTTCTTTCAAAGTGAGTTGCTTTCTCGGTGGTCTCTGAGGATCGGTTAAGGGTCAGCTACATTGCTGTAGGTCTGGAGTCACAGACCCAGTAAGACACACTGAGTAAGAATGGAAGACATCAATGAAACAGGTGGGTTTTTATGACAACTGAAAATACTTACTTGGTCGTAATTACTGAGATATGCTTTTCAATTCCAGACTTTCTTAATTAATCAATTGAATGCATCAGTTGGAATGATCACAGGGTGCGGCATATTGACCTGCCAGCCAGAGATTCCAGGTTCGAGTCCCACTTTCACTCTTCATGGCCAGGAAATATGCACACAGAACATGTGTGAGTGGACAATCACTAATCTATACATCCCTATGATTCTCCAATGGCAAGGCAGCAAGAGTCAGAGTCATCGGCTCAACCAGAACAGTGTGATACCTGAAGCAGAACAGCATCTTCATGCCAAAGGACCCCACACTGAAGCTCTTGCCTTGTTCCATGATAAACATCCTCCTCTCTTGGAGGGACAGCTAGGGAGAATATATTAATCAAATCTCACCAGTCACCATGGGGAAGCTTGAACCTGTACCACTAGAGCATTAGATCAGATGTAAGTGACCAGTCCTGTGACATTACCACTACCCAACCACCAACTCCCTCATCACAACAGTGGATCTCTTAAAATTGTCAAAAGAGGAAAAGGAAAACATTCGGACTAGGCTTGAAGGCTGAATGTCCTACTCCTGCTCCTAATTTCCGTGCAGCGGTGCAAAGCCCAAAGTTATGTACTTGACCAAAAATTTGGAGGCAACAGGAGAGAAGGCACTTTCACTGTAGCACATGGTTAGTATTTGGAATGCACTGCCTGATATGCATCTGCATCCCCATCCAGAGGTAGTTTTCAACAGAGATAAATTGGAAAAACACTGGGGAGCTGGAGCAACAGAGCAGGTGAGTGGGATGAACTGTATTGATCTTTCTACAAACTGATGCTAGGTCCCTGGGCCAACTCATGTTCTTCTGTTCTGTACAGCTGACAAATGATTCTCTGTGGATCACCAGTTTGATCCACAGCTGGAATCTTACACCCTAAAGGAGTGAGGAATGGTACTAACATCTCAGTGTTCCAATAGCTGAAGGAGTAGGAATGTTGACTGGGGTGCCCAATCATAATGGCTGTGCAGAGGATCCTATTGGGAACACTTCATCTCACAAAAGGTAATGGAAATTTCAGACATTATCCTTCCACTGCCTTCCACCTCCCTCCTGACCAAAACATGCTAACATGTTTATTTTTATCCACTCGATGGATGTGGGCATCAATGGCTAGCCAACTGCTGTATGTAGACCCATAATGCCCTTAGAGAGGGAATGCCAGGATTTTGACCCAGTGACAGGGAAGGAACGGCAATATATTTCAAAATCAGGATGGTAAGTGGTTTGGAGGGGGACTTGCAGGTGGTGGTGTTCCCATGTATCTGCTGCCCTTGTCCTTCTAGATGGAAGTGGTCATACGTTTGGAAGATGTTGTCTCAGGATCTTTGGTGAATTTCTGCAGTGCATCTTGTAGATGGTAAACACTGCCGCTCCTGAGCGTCAGTGGTGGAAGGAGTGGATGCTTATGGATATGGTGTCAATTAAGTGGGCTGCTTTGTCCTGGAAGATGTGGAACTTCTTGTTTGTTGTTGTGGCTGCACCCATCCAGGCAAATGGAAAGCATTCCACCACACTCCTGATTTGTGCTTTGTAGATGGAGGACAGGCTGTGGGGAGTTAGGAGATAAGTTACTTGCTGACTTGTTCTTGTAGGCACTGTGTTTATGTGGTGAGTCCTCTTGAGTTTCTGGTCAATGGATACCCTCAGGATATTGATAGTAGGGGATTATGTAGTATGATGTTATTGCAATCACAGAGACTTGGTTGAAGGAAGTGCACGATGATTGGCAACTAAATGTTCCAGGATATAGACGCTTCAGATAGGACAGGGAGGGAAGTAAAAGGGGGGATGGAGTTGCATTGCTGGTCAAGGACGATAAAGGAGCACAATGTGGAGGTCTTGGGTAGTGAGGCATTATGGGTGGAGCTGAGAAATAAGAAGGGTGCAGATACATTGTTGGGGCTGTATTACAGACCTCCCAACAGTGAGCGTGAGGTAGAAGAACAAATAAGTAAACAGATTATGGAAAGATGAAGAGACAATAGGGTAGGGGTGATGGGAGATTTTAATTTTCCCAACATTGACTGGGATACACTTAGCATCAGAGGTCTGGGTGGGGTAGAATTTGTAAGAAGCGTCCAGGAGAGTTTTCAAGAGCAGTATGTCAATAGTCCGATGAGAAAAGGGGCCATATTGGACCTGGTACTGGGGAACAAGCCAGGACACGTGGTAGAAGTTGTGGTGGGGGATTTCTTTGGGAACAGTGACCACAATTCTGTAAGTTTTAGAATACTCGTAGATAAAGAAGAGAGTGGTCCTAAGGGAAGAGTACTAAACTGCGCCAAGGCCGATTATATCAAAATTAGGCAGGAGCTGGGAAATGTGGATTGGACACAGCTATTTGAAGCACAGTCTACATTTGAGATGTGGGAGGCTTTCAAAGATAGTGCAGGTTAAACATGTTCCGTTGAAGGCAAAGGATAGGAAGGGCAAGATTCGTGAACCGCGGATGACAGGAGACATTGTACGATTAACCAAGAGGAAAAGGGAAGCGTACATAAGGTCTAGGCAGCTAAGAACAGAACGGGCCCTGGAGATATATCGGAAGAGTAGGACCAGTCTTAAGCGAGGAATCAAGTGGGCTAAAAGGGGTCATGAAATAACTTTAGCAAGCAGAATTAAGAAGAATCCCAAAGCATTTTATCCTTATATAAGAAGCAAGCGGGTAACTAGAGAAAGGATTGGTCCACTAAAGGATAATGAGGGAAGGCTGTGTGTCGAACTTGAGAGAATGGGTGAGATTCTGAATGATTACTTTGCATCAGTGTTCACTGAGGAGAGGAACATGATGAATGTTGAGATTAGAGATAGAAGTTTGATTAGTCTGGATCACGTTGACATAAGTAGGGAAGATGTGTGGGTATGCTAGAGGTTATTAAGGTGGACAAATCCCCAGGACCGGATGGGATCTATCCCAGGTTTCTGACGGAGGTGAGAGAGGAAATAACTGGGGCCCTGACAGAAATCTTTGTGGCATCCTTAAATACAGGTGAGATGCCAGAGGACTGGAAGGTTGCTCATGTTGTCCCCCTGTACAAGAAGGGTAGCAGGGATATTCCGGGTAACTACAGACCAGTGAGCCTGACGTCAGTGGTGGGAAAGTTGCTGGAAAAGGTACTGAGGGATAGGATCTATTTATGTTTAGAAAAGAATGGGCTTATCAGTGATAGGCAACATGGTTTTGTGCGGGGGAGATCGTGCCTTACCAACTTAATAAAGTTTTTCGAGGAAGTGACCAGGTTGATAGATGAAGGAAAGGCTGTTGATGTCAAATACATGGACTTTAGTAAGGCGTTTGATAAGGTTCTCCATTGTAGACTAATGCAGAAAGTGAAATCACATGGTGTGCAGGCTGTACTAGCTAGGTGGATAAAGAACTGGTTGAACAACAGGAGACAGAGAGTAGTAGTTGAAGGGAGTTTCTCGAAATGGAGAAAGGTGACTAGTGGTGTTCCACAGGGGTCAGTGTTGGGGTCACTGTTGTTTGTAATATACATAAATGATCTGGAAGAGGACACTGTTGGTATGATCAGCAAGTTTGCAGATGACACAAAGATTGGTGGAGTAGCAAAAAAACCATAAGGGACTATCAGAGAATACAGGAGGGTATAGATAGACTGGAGAGTAGGGCGGAAAGGTGGCAGATGGCTTTTAATCCAGACAAATGTGAAGTGATGCATTTAGGCAAGTCTAATTCTAGAGTGAATTATACAATGAACGGAAGAGCCTTGGGAAATGTTGATGGGCAGCGAGATCTGGGAGTGCGGGTCCATTGTACCATTAAGGTTGCTGCACAGGTGGATAGAGGGGTCAAGAAGGCATATAGTATGCTTGCCTTCATTGGATGGGGTATTGAGTATAAGAGCTGGCAGGTCATGTTAAAATTGTACAAGACAATTTAGAATACTGTATATAGTTCTGGGCGCCACATTACCAAAAGGATGTGAACGCTTTGGAGAGGGTGCAGAGAAGGTTTACGAGGATGTTGCCTGGTATGGAAGGTGCTAGCTATGAAGAGAGGTTGAGTAGGTTAGGATTGTTTTCATTAGAAAAAAGGAGATTATGGGGGAACCTGATTGAGGTTTACAAAATCATGAAGGGTATAGACAGGATGGATAGAGACAAGCTTTTTCCCAGGGTGAAGGATTCAATAACCAGAGGTCACGCTTTCAAGGTGAGAGGTGGAAAGTTTAAGGGGGATACACGCGGCAAGTACTTCACACAGAGGGTGGTGGGTGTTTGGAACGCGTTGCCAGCAGAGGTGGTAGGGGCAGGCACAGTAGATTCATTTAAGATGCATCTGGACAGATGCATGAGTAAGTGGGGAGCAGAGGGATACAGATGCTTAGGAATTGACCAATAGGTTTAGACAGTAGATTTGGATCGGCTCAGGCTTGGAGGGCCGAAGGGTCTGTTCCTGGGCTGTAAAGTTTCATTGTTCTCTTTGTTCTTTGATTCAGTGAATGTCAAAGCATAGTGGTTAGGTTGTCTCTTATTGGAGATGGTCATAGCCTGGCATTTGTACTGCACGAATGTTACTTATCAGCCCAAGCCTGGATATTGTCCAGATCTTGTTGCATTTGAATGTGGACTGCTTCAGTATCTGAGGAGTTGCAAATGGTACTGAATATTGTGCAATCATTGGCAAACATCCACACATCTGACCTTATCTTATCAGTCAAGAGCATTAAGGGTTATAGATCCAAACTGTTTAGATAAAGTTATAGTCCATATTAGCCATGGTCCAACTGAATGGCGGTACAGGTTTAAGGGGTACAATTGCCTATTCTTTCTCTATATTCTTGAGGCTTCATGTGTCATGTAAATGCGGGTTCCGCTGCATTAATAGTACAATCAGCTTACCCATTAGGGTTGGTCAAGTGCATTGGTGCCCGGCCTTCAAAAGCCAGTGAGGAAAGCGACTGTCAATGATAAGAGTACAGATGGGTCATAATCATCAAATAGGTGTTGTGAAGATGTGGGTGTACTGTACCTTTAAGAGAGTAAAAGCAAGCAGTGACAGCACCAAGTTTTCTCAATAAGACACAATGTAACATGTGCTCCAGCTACTGGAGTAGCTGGTTGCCTGGAAATGACAAAACAGATTTGAATTAGGCCAATCAGTTTAAATTATACCTTAAAAAAATACCAAATTCCAATCAAGTTTAAATTGAGTATATTAACAATCTTAAAAGCCAATGACACAATCCGATGCTTTTGGGTATAAGAGCAAGGAAAATTGAACAGTTGGGAGGAGAACTGCTACCAGACCTATAGCTGTAGACTGCTATTCAGAACTCTCTGAGAGGTAGGGGGAGAGAGAGAAAGAGAGAGAAGGAGTTTGCACAGAGAAAAATCTCTGGAGAGCAAATCTACTGACGAAGATAAAGAGAAGATTCGACCACTGGCTGGTTTTAACATTTGAATTTTCCTGTGAACCTTAATTGGGAGTTTTATTGGACTCGTATTATAGAAGGGAAGGTAAAGATAAGTTAGAGAAAGGAGGTGTAAATAGTTGTGAGTTAATTATTCTCTGTTATACCTTAAGAAATAAAGTTGTTAATTTTTACTTCAAATACTTCTTAGCCTCTTGAATTTTCACAGATTACTGCATGAGTTAAATCTTTTCTGTCTTGCTGGTTTAAATTAAGCAGAAGAGTTTATCGTAACAGTTTGGTGTTCGGGTCCTTGATCTGAACTGGTTTAGGCAGATGTGAATAGATTTGGGAATACGAAAAATCCCTGGTTTAAATACTTGCAGGTTAGTGTCCTAGATCCTTAAATAAAACTTAGGTGAGACAATTTGTTTAAATTCGGTGACTTGTGGTTGATTAAGTTAAATGTGAGAGAAATGGCTCTTAAAATTGCTGAAGAGGTCCTGGGATTTGAAGACGATTCTCACATTTACAAAGAAAATTTAAAAGGAAAGAAAAGGGCCATATTTTTAGAATTAGCAAATAAGATAGAGTTGGGTTTAACCAAGGACAAAAATAAAGCTAAAATTTAAGGGGGTTACTCAAACCCTTAGATGAGTCAGAGAAACAGACAAGTGCAGTAGAGGTAGAAAAACATAAATTACAATTGAGGAAAATGGAGTTAGAAGATAAACAAAAAGAGAGAGGGAGAGAGGAAAAAGAAGAGAGAGAGAAGATAGGGAGAGAGAGAGAAAGAGAGAGAAAAGAGAGAGACAGAGGAAAAGGAGAGGGAGAAGGTTCTTTGCTGAGCAAAATGAGAGAGAATTTGAACTTGAGAAGTTATGACTTAGTCAGCACAGTCAAGTTAACAGGATGGAGATTAAAAGAGAAGGTGGTGATATATATAAATATGTCAAAACTCTGCCACATTTTGATGAGAAAGGTGTTGAAGCATTCTTTATTTCATTTGAAAAATTGGCTAGGCAGACGGAGTGGTCTGAGGACTTATGAAAAATGCTAGTTCAGACTAAACTGGTAGTCAGAGCTAGTGAGATTTTAGCTGCATTGTCCGATGAGGGGCCAAGAGATTATGAAGAGGTTAAACAGGCTATTTTAAGTGCTAATGAACTGGTACAATAAACATATAGACAGTGGTTCAGAAACACGAAGAAGGAACCAGGTCAGACTGATGTTAAGTTTGAAGGAATTAACCATAGTCATTTTGATCGATGGGTGCATGCTTTGAAAATAGACAGGACATTTGAGGCTCTAAGAGAGATTATTCTGCTGGAGAAGTTTAAAAACTCACTTCCAGAAATGGTAAGAATTCACGTGGAGGAACAGAAAGTTCAGGAAGTGAGAAGGACAGCAGAACTAGCAGATGAATACATGCTGTTGTGTAAGACAAGCTTCCGGCCAGAATTTCATTCTGTGAGGGATAAAAGTTGGGAGAAAGGGAGATCCTGCACTGCCAAA
Organism: Chiloscyllium plagiosum; assembly: GCF_004010195.1. NCBI lineage: Eukaryota > Metazoa > Chordata > Chondrichthyes > Orectolobiformes > Hemiscylliidae > Chiloscyllium > Chiloscyllium plagiosum. The sequence goes on from NC_057720.1 coordinate 6,117,140, forward strand.
CCAAGAGTAGAGAACACTGGTAAGAATTTACCACAGGATAAAAAAGAAGCCCAAGTGGGTGGACAGGAGGTGAAAGGCCTCAGGTGTTTACACTGAGGTAAAGTGGGACACATAAAAACACAGTGCTGGTTGTTAAAGAAAGGCATTGTGGGTAAAGGTGTGGTAAAAGAAGCTAAGCCAGTGACCTTAGTGAAGGTAGTAAAGGAGACCCCAAGAAGAGCTGAGGAGCTGCAGGAGAGTGCCCAGCCTAGGCCGGGGCTGGGTATGGAGTTAGTACCTGATCTCTACAAAGAATTCACCTCTGTGGGTAAAATTTACCCAGAAAGAACAGGGGGAGAAGGACAAAAAGTTATAATTTTGAGAGATACAGGATCTGACCAATCACTGAGAGTAAGGGATGAGCGAATGTGCATTCTTTCTGATCTATTACCTGAGAGTGTGGTAATTTGTGGAATAGATGGACAGAAATTTAGGGTCCCCCTATGTAAGATCAGGTTTGAGTGGCAACTTAAGACTGGGAAGTTACAGTGGGAGTGATTGACAAAGTGTTAGTTCCAGGAATTCAGTTTTCTTGGGAATGATTTGGCAGGATCCAAACTGAGGTTGACACCTCTTGTTGTGAGAAGCCCAAGGAAGACCAAGAAACTGAGGAGTTAAAACAGAAACATCCTGGTGGTATTTTCTCAGACTGTGTAGTAACCAGATCCCACTATCATAAGTCACAGCACAAAGCAAAAAGTAAAGAGAAAGATGAGGACACCTCTTGTTGTGAGAAGCCCAAGGAAGACCAAGAAACTGAGGAGTTAAAACAGAAACATCCTGGTGGTATTTTCCCAGACTGTGAGATAACCAGATCCCACTATCATAAAGTCACAGCACAAAGCAAAAAGTAAAGAGAAAGATGAGGAGTTGAGGTTCAGTTAGCAGATACCCTGTTTGATGTAATGGTGCAGGAAAACCCTGAACAGGCAGAGGGTCAGACAGAAGTGTTTAGTCCTGTAACAGCAAGACAAGATGATAAAAGATATATATATGGATGTGTACTCTGAAAAGGAAGCAGAGAATATTCCAGAGGGTTGTTATCTGAAAGATAAAATCCTAAGATGGAAATGGAGACCATGGCAGGTTAGTGCAGAGGAGAAATAGGCCGAAGTGCACCAGACTGTGTTGCCAGTAGCATACAGACAGGAAGTGTTACAGGTAGCACATGAACTACCTGTAAGAGGTCACCTAGGGGTACGAAAGACTCAGGCTAAGGTACAAAAACATTTTTATTGGTCTGGAATGCATGAGGATGTGGTTAACTTTTGTCATATGTGTCATACATGCCAAATGGTAGGTCAGCCACAGGTGATAATAAAACCAGGCCCTTTGTTGCCAATTCCCGCATTTGAAGAACCTTTCACATGGGTTATTGTATAGGTCTCCTCCAAGAACTAAAAGCGGGAACCAGTATTTCTTAACCAGAATGGATGTGTCTACCAGATTTCCAGAGGCAACTCCATTACGGAGTATCAAAGCAAAAAGGGTAGTAGAGGAAATAGTAGCTTTCGTCACACGGTATGGACTACCCAGAGAGATTCAGTCAGACAAAGGGTCAAATTTTATGACTAGGCTGTTTAAGGAGGTTATGGATAGCTTAAATATACAGCACTTTAAATCCAGTGTGCATCATCCTGAATCCCAGGGAGATTTAGAAAGGGGGCATCAGACTTTGAAGACCTTGTTGAGTGCATACTGTCAGGATTACCCGAATGATTGGGATAAAGATATCCCATTTGTATTGTTTGCCATTATAGATGCCCCAAATTAACCTATTCAGCTCACTCCCTTTGAGTTAACATTTGGGCATGAAGTGAGAGGCCCTTTGAAGTTAATTAAACAAAAATTGATAGGACACTTAGATTATGTATCGGAAGAGAGGGACAGACTAAATCAAGTAGGTCAGTTAGCTAAACAGCACCCAAAGAGGGCACAGCGTAGAATGAAGCAGGTGGCAGATAAAAGCTCGGAGACTCGGATGTTTTCCCGAGGGGATGACGTATTAGTACTGTTACCAGTCATAGGAGATCCCTTTAAAGCCATGTCTAGTGGTCCCTCTCAAATTGAGAAAAAAGTTGAGTCAGGTGAACTATCTAGTAATGATGCCAGATAGAAAATAAAAGGTAACGGGTATGTCATGTGAACATGTTGAAACTATTATAACTAGAGAAAAAGAACTGCAAAAACAGGTGTTAGCTACTGCCCCGCAGATAGAAGAATCAAATCCAGATGATGTGGATTTTGAGGTGCCTCAAAATAGATTTAAAAATTGAAGAAGTCCTTGAGGAGTGGGATAGGTTAGTAAACTATCTGTCTCAGGGGCACAGAACACAGTCGAAAGACTTGTTACTGCAGTATAAGGACATATGTAAGAATCAGACTGGGAGGACTAATGCTATTAGAACATAGAACAATACAGCACAGAACAGGCCCTTCGGCCCACGATGTTGTGCCGAACATTTGTCCTAGCTTAAGCACCCATCCATGTACCTATCCAATTGCCCCTTAAAGCTCACCAAAGATTCTGACTCTACCACTACCACAGGCAGCGCATTCCATGCCCCCACCACTCATTATTGGCCAGTTAACCTTCATATCTCATTTTTCCTCTGCGTATTTCCTTCTTAGTAATCCTCTGTTGCTCTTTAAAAGCTTCCCAGTCCTCAGTTTTCCTAATTATCTTTGCTATGTTCTCCCTTTTCTCTTTTAACTTTATATGTTTCTTAACTTCCCTCGTCAGCCACGGCCGCCCATGCCTCCTCCTGGGATCTTTCTTCCTTTTAGGAATGAACTGATCCTGCAACTTCTGCATTATACACAGAAATATCCGCCATTGTTCCTCCACGGTCATCCCTGCTAAGGTATTGCACAATTGAACTTTGGCCAGCTCCTCCCTCATAGCTCCATAATTCCCTTTATTCAACAGAAATGCTGTCACTTCCGACTGTACCCTCTCCCTCTCAAATTGCAGATAGAAGCTTATTG
>NC_057720.1:6120381-6169017 GCF_004010195.1 Chiloscyllium plagiosum
CCAGAACTGCACACAGTACTCCAAATGTGGCCTAACCAAGGTCCTGTACAGCTGCAACATCACTTCATGACTCTTGAATTCAATCCCTCTGCAAATGAATGCTAATGTACATGAAGCAGACGTAAGGAATATTGCTCCAATACAACAACACCCCTATCTGCTTAATCCTTTCAAAGTCAGACAGGTCCAGATGGAGGTAGAAGCCATGCTCGACGAGAACATCACCGAACTGAGCCAGAGCATAAGGAGTTTGCCGATTGTCTTAGTTCCCAAACTGGACAGGACTCAATGATTCTGTATGGATTATTGGACGTTCAACGCTGTTACAAAATCAGTCTCACATCCAACTCCTAGGTTGGAGGACTGTATCGAGAAAGGTGGACACCCTAGTTACCAAGTTGGACTTAATGTGTGGTTAATGGCAGGTACCTTTATCAGAGACAGCAAAAGATATTTCTGTGTTTGTAACCCCAACTGCGCCATATCAATTTAAAGTGATGCCCTTTGGAATGAAGAATGCACCCGCCACATTCCAAAGACTCATGAACAGAGTTGTGGCTGGGTTAACAACTGTGCAGTCTGTTTGGACGATGTAGTGAGCTTTAGTAAGTCCTGAAAAGATCACATGGTACAGTTGGTAGAGCTCTTTGAACGACTATGAGAAACAAAACTGGTGATAAACTTAAATAAAATGAAATTCGTGAAAGCAGAAATGACGTTCTTGGGACAGAACATCAGTCATGGAAGGTTTACCCCATGGAACGCAAAGATGAAGGCCATCAAGGAATTTCCACGACCAACCTCAAAGAAAGACGTGCTTCAATTCTTATGACTCTGTGGAAGTTTGTTCCAAACATCAGCAGTGTAGTGGCACCGTTAACCGATTTGCTGAAGAAGAATACAAAGTTTCAGTCGACAGAACCATGGCTGGAGGCATTCAACCATTTGAAATCAATATTAACCACCAAACCAGTTTTAGCTACATCAAACTTTTCAAAACCTTTTAAGGTCGCCATCAATGCTAGTGACATTGGAGTTGGTGCTGTACTCCTACAGAATGATGAGGATGGGATTGAACTGCCAGTTAGTTATTTTTCAAAGAAGATCACCATCCACCAGAGGAAATACTCCACAATCGAAAAGGAACTATTGACTTTTGCCTTACAACATTTTAATGAGTATGTCACAAACAATGTGTTGGAGACAGTTGTGTACACTGGCCACAATCCACTTACATTCTTAGAATCTTTAAAGGCAAGAATATGAGATGATTTCATTGGAGTCTTATGTTACAGACTTTTAATTTAAAATTTATATATGTTGCGGGTCAGAAGAATGTAATTGCAGATGCGATATTGCGGATTTAACTGACAGAGTAAAGATGAGATTTGTCTTAAGTTAATGTTATATATACAGGTATATGGGAAGAAGTTAAGGTGAACTTATACTGAAGTTATCTGTATGTTAGGGTAATGTGTTTAAAAAGTAGAGAAAAAAAAAGTCATCTTTTCATTATGATGGTTCATTTTTTCTTAAGAGGGAAGGTGTAATGAAGATGTTGATGTACTGTAACTTTAAGACAGTAAAAGCTAGTAGTGACAGCTCCAAGTGTTCTCAATAAGACACAAGGTAACATGTGCTCCAGCTACTGGGGTAGCTGGTTACCTGGAGACAACTAAGCAGATTCGAATTAGGCCAGTCAGTTTAAATTTTACCTCAAAAAATACCAAATTCAAATCAAGTTTGTTGACAATCTTAAAAGCCAATGACACAATCCGATGCTTTGGGGTATAAGACCGGGGAAAATTGAACAGTTGGGAGGAGAACTGTCACCAGACCAACAGCTGTCAACTGCTAGTCAGAACTCTGAGAGGTACCTGTCTAGAGAAGGAGTTTGCACAGAGAAAAATCCTCAACACTGACCTGGAGAGACAAAACACCAGCGAAGATAAAGAGAAAATTCAACCACTGGCTGTTTTTAAAATTTGAATTTTCCTGTAAATCTTAATTGGGAGTTTTATTGGACTCGTGTTATAGAATGGAAAGTAAAGATAGATTAGAGAAAGGAGGTGTATATGGTTGTGAGTTAATTATTCTCTGTTATACTTTAAGAAATAAAGTTGTTAATTTTCACTTTAAATAGTTTTTGGCCACTCAAAGTTTTACAGATTACAGGTGAGAGATGGAAAGTTTAAGGGGGATACATGAGGCAAGTACTTCACACAGAGGGTGGTGGGCATTTGGAACGCGTTGCCAGCAGAGGTGGTAGAGGCAGGCACGGTAGATTCATTTAAGATGCGTCTGGATAAATGGATGAGTAGGTGGGGAGTAGAGGGATACAGATGCTCAGGAATTGACCGACAGGTTTAGACAGTACATTTGGATTGACTCAGGCTTGAAGGGCCAAAGGGCCTGTTCCTGGGCTGTAAATGTTCTTTGTTCTTTGTTCTTTGTTCTTTGTTCTTTGTTCTTTGTACTGCACGGGATAACAGATTTGCTGGTTTAAATTAAGCAGGAGGGTTTACCACGTGTTGTAGCAAGGCAAGCACTAGAAGAATGGTTTAATTAAACTGTCAGTGTTCTAGTCACTTGATCACCTACAGGACTGAGCCAGTAGAGAGAAACCGTTTCTCTTGGTGGAGGAAGAGCAAGGAAACAGAGTACTCCGATGACTAGCAAGTGAACCAAGGACTGAGCTGAGCTGAGTTGCCGTTTCAGAGAGTGACCATGGACATGGCAAGCTGAAGAGAAAGATTAAAAAGAGCACCAGAAATAGGCCATTCGGCCCTTCGATACCGCTCGAATATTCAACTTGATCATGGATGATGATTCAACTCTGTGCCTCATTCTCGCTTTCACCCCAAACCCTTTCATCCCTTTAGCCTGAAGAGCCATCTCCGACTCTTTCTTCAAAATGGCTTCCTTCTGCACATTCACCATTGATGATGATTAGCAAAAGGCACAAAGGGGACTGAGTTAGGCTGACCTGAATTTACTGTTGCAAAGAGCTGTCATGGACAGTCCAGGCTGAATGGCCTCCTTCCGTGCTGTAACCATTCCCTGATCCTATAGGATGTTACAAAGTAAATAATTCTATAAAACACCAAAATAAAACAAAGAACTGCAGAGTTCAGAAACAGCAGAAATCAAAATTGCTGGAGAAACTCAGCAAGAAACAGAGTTAACATTTCGAGTCCAATGACTGAAGAAGGCTCACCGGACCTGAAGTATTAACTTTGCTTTCTCTCTCCACAATGCTGCCAGACCTGCTGAGTTTCTCCAGTAATTTCAGTTTATGCTTGCTTCAACGCTATGCACACTGTCTTATTTTGGGATTGTGTTGGGACTGGCAAAAGACAAAAGCTTTGACATTTGTGCCAACATTGGCTGCAGCCATAGAGTTCCCAAAGTCTTGGGACTGCCTTGATAGAGATCGGGCTGACACAGTACTATCACAGTCTAATTCTGTTGATTCAGATATCATTGTCAGCAAAGCCAAGCACCCTGGCATCAGGCCCAGTAACTAAATTATCTACAGAAGATATGTTTCTTCACCTTCACCTACCATGACAGTAATGAGGAAGTGGTAATATTCTTATCTGCATAATGATATGTTTTCCAGCTTGTCTTTATGGCATTGAGAGAGAACCCATTGTGATGATACCTGTGCACATTATCTATTTTATGCGATTAGCATTTATATATGTAAATTTGATCATTACATAGGGTCATGTTCCAATCTTATACCACAAAATCACTTTCTGCCATGATACAATTATACAATACTATAGGATATGCCTGTGTGCACTTTTACATTTAAGATTTATTATTAAAAAAAATGCCACGACATTGTTTTTTTTTAAAACAGGAATGTACCTGAAGACTGACAGATCTGATGATATACTCAAAATTGGCTTCTCTAACTGTCGGTGCAGAACATCTGCTTTACAAAGTTTTCAAGTCAAACATTGTGGAAGAAATAATCTAATGTTCTTCTGTGTGAGGAAGTTTTAATGAGATTTGTCTTCCAACATCGGCTGTAGTAACTCTGTCGAGAGTGATGCTTCATTCACTTTGTAATAAGTCTATCTACCTTGGAATGATTAAAAGAATTAATTAAGGTACCACATTAGTTTGTAAGACCTGCATGCAAGATTAAGAGAAAATAAACAGTTTGAAGACCCTCGCTGGGAGATTTGCTCTGAAGATGGAGGAATCAAACTTTGCCGAAGATGGAGTTTTGAATGAACAGCTTGTTCTTGTGCTGTTTAGTATCTGAACAAGGTACACCAATTAGTTTGCTGTAAACATCATCCAAGTTGACTAACCATATTTTGAGGTTTTTTCTTGTTGATAGGAAGCCTAGATTTCCCAGAGAGTGCATCATGGAAGTTAACAGATTACAAACAAAGATGATAGTTATGATGTGGAGGTGCTGGTATTGGACTGGGCTGGACAAAGTCAGAAGTCACACGACACCAAGTTATAGTCCATCAGGTTTATTTGAAATCACAAGCTTTCGGAGGTGAACCTGACAAAGGGGTGGCACTCAGAAAGTTTGTGATTTCAGATAAACCTGTTGGACTATAACCTCGTGTCAAAAGAAGTTGAAGTGAATGAGCATCAGAATCATGAAGATGATTGAAAATATTCATACTCGTCATAGCATTGAAAGCATTTTAAACAAAGCATTTTAAAATAAGAGACAAAGTCAGGAGCTATAAACCCATTTCAAACATTGCATGGTAATATCCAAAGGGGTGCATTTCATATTTGGATATACATAGCTCATCTACTGACCAATGACCATGAGTTTGACTCCTTGTAGAACAGGTCCCGAGCATGTTGTTGGTAGAGCGTTACTTCATGTCAAGTATGACTGACCTGGAACTGATGTTCCTGTTCTTACCGCCTCCTGCACGTGTGATGGGAGGATTTACAAGTGGATAACTGACCTGTCTGACCATGTTATGAGTACAACCAAAGCAGGAAATGCTGGAAAAGCTCAGCAGGTCTGGCTGCATCGGTGGAGACAAGGGTCTGAGGAAGGGTCACTGGACCCAAAATGTTAACTCTGCTTTGTCCCCACAGATGCTGCCTGAGGGGTTGAGCTTTTTCAGCAGTTTCTGTTTTTGTTTCTGATTTACAGAATCTGCCATTCTTTTGGTTTTGTGCAGCTGTCTGGCTTATACACAGCAATTCTATCCACTGCACTGCCATCAGTATTAATTTTGTTGACAGGCAAATACTTAGAACTCAACACGGTCAGTTTTCATGATGAAGCAATGGAATCAGAGAAAATTAAAACATTAACAAAGGCCATTCAGCCCATTAAATCTGTGGAACCTTTGTGAAAGTACTAACCTGCCAGTCCCACTCACCTCTGCTTTCCTTGTTGTACTTTAAGATATTCTCTTTACCAAATATACATGCACAGTTTTCTTTTGAAAAATTACAATTGAATCAACAGGTATTGCGCTCTGGAATAGAATCCCTACAACATGGAAGTAGGCCATTCAGCCCATCGAGTCCACACTGAACCTCTAAAGTGCATCCCACCCATACCCATCACCCTGTAATTCCCATGGCCAACCCACCCTAACCTGCAAATCCCTGAGCACTATGGTTAACTTAGCATGGCCATCCCACCCTAAACTGCATATCTTTGGATTGCAGGAGGAAACTGGAGTACCCCAAAGGAAACCCACGCAGACACGGGGAGGATGTACAAACTTCACATAGACAGTCACCTGAGGCTGGGACCGAACCTGTGTCCCTCACATCTTGTGGTAGCAAAGCTCACTACTGAGCCACCGTACCACCCCTGGAACAGAGTGCTGTCTACATCTGACCTATCTCATTCTCCCTCCGGCATGTTGTCAGTCATTTGACGTTTCATTTTGTGGTTATGAACCTTTTGTACATGGAGGCTGTTGTACGTGCTGTGATACCAACCATGAGCTGCATGTGGCAAGCAACATCTTCCTTCCTTGACTGGGTCTCAGGGTCCATTCGGTTTACTGTGGGAGATCAACAACAGTAGTAAGTCTTCAAGAGAAAAGGCTCTAGTCTTAACTAGATTGAGTTTATCACATGATAGCAATCAGATACGAGTTACATTAGTAAGATAGAGATGGTTACTGTGAAATCTAGGATGCCAGTTGGGCTCCCTTCAGGATGTGAAATTCTCCGTCTTTTCTCACACAAATATACCATTGTCAGATTGGGTGGAACTTAACAGTCTTCAACATTAACTCTTTCTGAACCATTCAGAAACAAGTACTCACTAAAAAAAAATTCACAGGATATGGGTGTTGCATGCTGGGCCAGCATTTATTGCCTATCCCTAATTGCCCAGAAGATAATTAAGATTCACTCACATCGCCGTGACTCTGGAGTCACATGTGGGTCAGAGCAGGTAAGGACGGCAGAACTTAAAGGGCATTAGGGAACCAGATGGGATGCCCCCAACAACCATTAGATTCTTAATTCCAGGTTTTTGTTGAGTCCAAATTCCACCATTCAAAGCCAGTATTCAAACCTGCGCTCTTGGGATATTACCTGCGTCAGGATTTAACAGTCGAGCATTAATATAACTGAGCCATTGTACTGAATTCAGGAAAAGGTACCAAGTTGCTGTGACATTCCTAGTGACAATGAAAGAGCAATGAGCATGAGGAATAGGAGCCAACATCTGATCAGAAACTGTTCCTATGCTTGATGATTACTTTTGATGTTTGGGGCTTTTGCCCATTTGCCTCTGGGAGCAATGCTTTGTCATTAGGAGAAAGGTGTCTTCTTATTACCAAGGTCTCTTGTATCCTGTGGACTGTACATATAGGCTACACCCTTACCCTCAATAGGAAGGTGGACTTGCAGAATACTGCGTACCGTTCTGTTTGCCCTTCTATAGGAAAGATGTTAATAAGCTTTAGAGGGTTCAGAAAAGATTTACAAAGACGTTGCTGGGACTGGGGTTAGAGGGAGAGGCTGAATAGACTGGAATGTTGGAGACCTTATAAAGGTTTATAAAATTGGAGGACATGTATAAGCTGAATAGCCATGGTAGTCTTCCTAGGTTGGGGGAATCCAGAACTAGAGGGCATAGGTTTGTGGTGAGCAGGGAAAGATTTAAAAAGGACCTGAGGGGTAACTTGCTCATGCAGAGGGTGGTGCGTGTATGGAATGAGAGGAAGTGGTGGGGAGGCTGGTACAATTACAGCATTTAAAAGGCATCTGGATGGGTATATGAATAGGAAGGGTTTAGAGGGACATGGGCCAAATGCTGGCAAATGGGACTAGGTCAGATTGGGATGCCTGGCTGGCATAGATGAGTTGGACTGAAGGGTCTGTTTCTGTGCTGTATGAATCTGACTCTATGACTGTGAGTCCTGTGCATGACTTCAAGGCTAGTGACTTCAGAGAGTGAGCATGGTGTAAACTCAATGACAAGGTTTTATTTTGAAGAAGAGATTGTTTAAACATTGATCACTTTGAGCTGATTGGTATGATGCTCGCTCTGGTATTGAAAGTCAAACTGCTTATACCCAGCACAGGATCTAGCCTTTAATTCTGTTCTCTGTTATTTTCCGTGCACACGGAGTGATACATTTCCCTAATCCACCTGTTCCTGAATATTACGACACACCTCTTGAGCAGGTGGGACTTGAACCTGGGCCTCCTGTCTCAGAGCTAAGGATATTACCATTGTGTCGCAAGAGCTCTTCCAGAAATTGCAACCTGCTTGGAGATGTTATTGTACACTTCTCAATAAGGTAGGATTTGAATATGGGCCTCCAATCTACCACTATCTATAATCTGTTACAGTCAAATCCAAAACATCTGCAGCACCCACACACACATACAATCCAGATTTTTTGACAGACTGCTGCAGTACAGTAAATAATCAAAAGCAAGTCTCATTGGGTTAAATGACATTATTTATAAAGGCGATATTAATTCAAAAATGTAATCACTATCTTGCAGATGTAAGAGACAGCAGCATCATGTATTATTCAATGCTTAACATTTATCCAATTTGTACATGTTGAAATTTATTTGCTTTTCCTCTACCTGTAATGTTATTATCTTATCAACTCATCCTTGAGATAGAGTCATAGAATCATACAGATGTACAGCATGGAAACAGATCCTTGGGTCCAACCTGTCCATGCCGACCAGATATCCCAACCCCAATCTAGTCCCACCTGCCAGCACCCGGCCCATATCCCTCCAAACCCTTCCTATTCATATACCCATCCAAATGCCTCTGAAATGTTGCAGTTGTACCAGCCTCCACCACATCCTCTGGCAGCTCATTCCATACACGTATCTGGCAAGGAGGATATTTTCTTGTCCAAATGTAGTTGACTGAGGCATGTCTGAGTTCCCTACTTGAGCCACTGTTGCCTGAGTCATGAAGGCATTCCTATCCTAGTACTCAGGACTTGTAGTCTCAAACATTGGAGTCGATGGAAAGGTTCAGCAGGTCTGGCAGCATCTGTGCAGAGAAATATCCGAGGAAAGGGTAGCTCAACCTGATTCTCTCCACAGATACTGCCAGACCTGTTGAGTTTTTCCAGCAATTTCTATTTATACATATGATTTACAGCATCCTCTGTTCATGCAGTTTTTCTTTCAAATAGTTTACTAGTCATCTGAGTAAATTCGATATGCACTCGAAAAGGTACAAAATTGAATGTGCACTGAACACATTCTGACATTTTAATATTATGTTACTGCTGAAAATTTACATTTGCATTTGTTTCATTTACAGCATGGAAGTGATGGTGATATATTGTCACTCCTGCCTTATTCCGCAGGTCCTGAGTAGTGTGCACCACACATAATGCTGGCAGACAGTTTTACCTGCAGGATATATAGGGAACCTGTACTCACAGTCATGAATGGTATGCTTTGTAACAAAAATCCTAAAGTTAACACATGTTCAGAAATTAATCATTAAATGGAACTCCCTTGATGGATCATTTGGTGAAGCCAGCAGCTAAATGAGGCTGTGAAACCAGAGATTTGCAGACAAAATCCTATGCTTCTGGTATTATCTGGGCTCACTTACCAACACTCTTACCCTGGGGCCAACCTCATTCCAGGTTGTGAGTACACAATCTAAGTTCAGGACTGACGTATGAGGAGAGATTGATTGGGTCAGGATTGTTTTCGCTGGAGTTCAGATGAATGAGTGGGGAATCTCAGAGAAACTTATAAAATCCTAACAGGACTAGACAGTGTAGATGCAGAGAGGATGTTCCTGATGGTGGGGGCATCCAGAACCAGGGGTCACAGTCTGAGGATTCAGGGTGGACCATTTAGGACGGAGATGGGGAGACATTTCTTCACCCACAGAGTGGTGAGCCTGTGGGATTCATTACCACAGGAAGCAGTCAATGCCAAAACATTGAATGTACTCAAGAGGCAGCCAGATATAGCGCTTGGGCAAATGGGATCAAAGGTTACAGGGAGAAAGCAGGATTAGGCTATTGAATTGGATGTCAGCCTAGATTAGATTGGTGCTGGAAAAGCACAACCAGTCAGGCAGCATTCGAGGAGGGGGAGAATCGACATTTCAGGCAATAGCCCTTCTATTGAATTGAATGATGAGTCATGACCACGATGAATGGCAGAGCAAGGTCGAAGGGCTGAATGGCCTCCTCCTGCTCCTATCTTCTGTGTTTCTATATCTCTGTGTTTACCACCCAGGTCAAAAGGGCTCTTGCGGTACCATAGCGGTAGCGTCTGTACCTTAGAATCAGGTTTAGACCTGAAGAGGTTCTTGAGAAAGTATCTATACCTACAGTGCAGTCCCGAGGGAAGGCTGCCCTGCTGGAGATGTCACTTTGTGGATGAGATATAATACTTCCACTTGATCATAAAAGGTCAACTGACGTTATTGGCAAGTGAGCGGAGGAGCTCTGCAGACATCCTGTCCGAAATTGCTTCTTCTTGGGTAACTGCAGCAGAAAGAATGGATGAGCTGGTCATTCACCTTGGTTTCCTGGTGCAGGGCTTTCCATTGTGTACATAGGCTGCTGTATTGCCTGCATAACCACAGATAATTGGCTCTGAAGCACAATGGGACATCCAAGAAAACACAACAAAACCAGAAGTGAAAGTCACATCATTCCCATGTTTAACCTGGAAGTCACTGCTTCTCAGGGGAGGGGCTTCTCAGGTTGAGGAGGAGATCCTTCATGATGACCTCAGGCAGTACAGGAATTGAACCCACATTACTGCATATTGTGAACAAGCCAGCCTGCCAACTCAGTCACCCATGGCTAATGTACAATGTATCATAGAACCCGGGTCTCATGCGCTGTGAGGCAGCAGTGCTAACCACTGTGCCACATATTGGTGGGCGGCACGGTGGCACAGTGGTTAGCACTGCTGTCTCACAGCGTCTGAGACCCGGGTTCAATTCCCGCCTCAGGCGACTGACTGTGTGGAGTTTGCACGTTCTCCCCGTGTCTGCGTGGGTTTCCTCCGGGTGCTCCGGTTTCCTCCCACAGTCCAAAAGATGTGCAGGGTCAGGTGAATTGGCCATGCTAAATTGCCCGTAGTGTTAGGTAAGGGGTAAATGTAGGGGTATGGGTGGGTTGCGCTTCGGCGGGTCGGTGTGGACTTGTTGGGCCGAAGGGCCTGTTTCCACACTGTAATGTAATCTAAAAAAAAAACCCTTACCCTGTGGAAACAGGCCATTCACCCCATCAAGTCCACACCAACCCCCTGAAGAGCATCCCACCCAGACTCACTCCCCTACCCTATCCCTGCATTTCCCATGGCTAACCCACCTAGCCTACACACCCCTGAACACTATGGGCAATTGAGCATGGCCAATCTACCTAAGCTGCACACCTTTGGACTGTAGGAGGAAACCAGAGAATGTACGTAAGTAAGTGAGTAAGTGAGTCAGTCATTGAGTCATTGAGTCATTGAGTCAGTCAGTCAGTCAGTCAGTCATTGAGTCAGTCAGTCAGTCAGTCAGTCGAGTGGAAGCGAACCCAGGTCCCTAGCACTGTGGGAAAGCACTGAACCACCATGCTGCCCCAAATTAATTGAAAGTTCTGCTTTTTCCCCCTCAGGGTTATTACAAGGTAGTATTTGCTGTTCAACAAATGGCATCAATTCATTGGGCAGTTGTAATAATTGGAACCAGGTGGACCTTGTTAACTACATGGTCCTTGATTGGGGTTGTGAACCTGGACCAGTCAGGAAAGCTCTGGCTGACCAATATTAACAGGAGATTTAGAATTCCCCCAGCTGAGGGGACTGACTAGCCTCAATTAGCGTTCTGAGCATAAGTAAATAGTGACATGGTGATAGGATACTGACCTACCTTGATGTGAAGGGCAGTGTTTGTCACTGGCCACCCGGGTGTTTTCCTATCTTCCTGGTGGTGGAAATTGAATAAAGATTCATGCACTTTGTGAAAAAAAAAGATACTGACCTATTTGCTGTTATTTCAGCAGTATAACAAAGAAAGTGGTCTCTGCTGTAAAGGGCCATCTCAGACACTGCATGAGTAGTGCATTGTGATTGGTCTCACTGCCCATTGGCCAATAGTCTTGTAACAGTCACTCCATAGACAAGGTATGAAGGAAACTATACCACAGCATGATAGAAGGAAAGAAAGAGAGCATAATGAAAAATAATTGTGAAAGAAATGATCAAATATTAGCAGCAGTACTATCCACCACAAAGATTCAAGTCCAAGCCCCATACATGAAACTCTCCTAGAGTTTTATACCAGTAGAAACAGCACTTTTAACAAAAAGACCTTATACAAATAATGGCATATAGTTGACATAACATTTACACTTCAATTCCTCCAAACTTATTACTCCATAAGAAATTAGTGGATACATGCATCAGCACGATTTTATTATAAGCAGGGGGCATCTAACAATGTCTTATTAATTATACCTGTCCCGACATCTCTCAACTCAAAATCTCTTGTAGCCACAAAATTTCAGAAAATGTGAGCTGATGAAAGGGCAGCGAGTGACATAGGCCAGTTTGAGCCTGAAGAAATAGTTCAATCAACAAAATTGATGGATTTTGAAATTAAAATGGTGCAGTGGTGTGGAGGTAAATATATAACTCCAGAGTGTGTAAAAGCGATGTCAACTCAGGTAGACAACAAGAAACAAAAAGAAAATACATGAACTTATATTTAAATAGGTCTTTTGAAAAGGAAGTCCAACAATTTGTACCTGAAAAAAATGAGACTTCACATTTATAATTTTCAGTGCCAGATAAATTGATGGGCAGTAACTCACAACTCATGAAGTCATTAAAAGGATATTTCCATTTGAAATTGCAATAATTATCCCATTCTGTGAGGTTTAGTTCATAGAATCACCTTTTGACCCATCAAGTCTGCACTGAAAAAGAATTGCTCTAAATCTACACTAGTCCCACTTTTACATAATCATAGAGTCATAGAGATGTACAGCAAGGAAATTTGTTCCTGCCAATCAGATATCCTAAATTAATCTAGTCCCATTTGCCAGCATTTGGCCCATATCCCTCTAGACCTACCCTAAACTTGAATGTTATGATTTTTCGAGTGCTCATCTAAGTATGTTTTAAAGGCTGTGAAGTTTCCCATCTCATCTACCCTCCCAGGCAGTACATTCCAGACTCCCACTACTCTCTGGGTGAAAAAGGTTTTTCCCTCAAATTCCCTCTGAACCTCCTGCCTTTCACTTTAAAATGATGCTCCCTTGTTATTGACTGTTCAACGAAGGGGAACAGCTGCTTTCTACTTACCAT
Organism: Chiloscyllium plagiosum; assembly: GCF_004010195.1. Lineage (NCBI taxonomy): Eukaryota > Metazoa > Chordata > Chondrichthyes > Orectolobiformes > Hemiscylliidae > Chiloscyllium > Chiloscyllium plagiosum. Next base: position 6,133,171 of record NC_057720.1, read on the forward strand.
GTCAATCCCACTAATAATCTCATGCACCTCCTCTGCTTTAAAGGCAGAAACATCTTATATGCCATGTCAGAAGGTCACACGACACCAGGTTATAGTCCAACAGGTTTATTTGAAATCACAAGCTTTCAGAGTATTACTCCTTTGTCGGGTTAAGTCTATACAACAACGTCACATCATTAATTCCCGCCAAATTTTAATTCTTTGGTTTTGGTGTTGCTGGCTGGACCAGCATTTATTGCTCATCCCTAATTGCTCAGAGGGCAACTAAGAGTCAGCCACATTGCTGTGGGCCTGGAGTCATGTGTAGGTAAGGATGGCAATTTCCTTCCCAGATGGGCCTTTCTCCAACAATTGCATGACCAATATTAGACTCCTAATGCCAAATTTCTATTAAATTCAAATTCTGCCAAGCAAGACTTGAACTCGGGCACCTAGAACAATATTCATGTCTTTGGATGAATTGTCCAGCAATAATACCACCAAGCCATCACCTCCCTGATTGAAATAGACAGAATAGCACAATTTAACAGCAATTCTTCGGCATTTACATTTCGTCCCTCATCTTCCTCTCTACTGAAGTGACTATACCAATTGCATTTGAATGATGACAAAACCATCAGCCATAGTCATACAGCACGGAAACAGGCCCTTCAGCCCAACTCATCCATGACAACCAGGCTTCCTCAAATAAACTAGTCCCTTTGCATGCACTTGGCCCATATTCCTCTAAACCTTTTCTATTCATGTATCTGTCCAAATGTCTTTCAAATGTTGTAAACTGTACCCTTCCTCTGGCAGTTCATTCCAATTATGCACCACCCTCTGTGTGCAAAAGGTGGTTGTTGGGTCCCTTTTAAATTTACCCCCTCCCCCCACCTTAAAACCTATGCTCTCTAATTTTGGACTCCCCTGCCCTGGGGAAAAGATCTTGGCTATATTTCTTATCTATGTCCCTTATGATTTTTCAAACCTCTATAAGGTTACCCTGCCAACAATTCTTGACCCACAGATAACCCAACCCGATACTCATGGAATGGAGACAGCAGACTGAGCTACTCAATGTATGGGACTGCCAAGACTGAAGAGAAACTGTTTTCATGCAATCTGCCACAGCAGATCCCTTCACAATGAATCCGATACAGAGTATCCCTGCAACTGAATGGAGAGTCATGGAGATGTACAGCATTGAAACAGACCCTTTGGTCCAACTCGTCCATGCCGACCAGATATCCCAATCCAATCTTTGTCTATTTACCCTATCCATGCTCCTCATGATTTTATAAACCTCTATAAGGTCACCCCTCAGCCTTAACGCTCCAGGGAAAACAGCCCCAGCCTGTTCAGCCTCTCCCTATAGCTCAAATCCTCCAACCCTGACAACATCCTTGTAAATCTTTTCTGAATCCCTTCAAATTTAACAACATCCTCCTAATAGGAAGGAGACCATAATTGCACGCAATATTCTAAAAGTGGCCTAACCAATGTCCTGTACGGTGAGCTTGAAAAAGGAGAATCAAATTAAAATAGCTCACAGATTGTACAACCCCGTTATATTGAGGTGGAAAATTAAATTCTGTCAGAGAAAAGAAAAGGGTATATGTGTGGTATATCAGTCCGCGGAAATTAGTATTGATGCTATCAGTAGTCAAATTAGTGGCATGATTAATCTGCTAAAGTAGACAGAGGACTATCACTGAATGTATTAAGTGTTCGCACACAGATGTTTTTGGTGATAATTAAGAGATAATGGTCTGTCGGATCTGTCACCACGCCTGTGATGTACAGGTGTAAGATAATCATCTGGGAACATGTTTTTAAAGAATTATTCACCTCATGGAACGTAGGTGTCACCTGTTGGTCTGGCATTTATTGCCCATCTTTAGTTGCCCCTTGAGAAGGTGGTGGTGAGCTGCCTTGTTGAACCATTGCCATCCATGTGATGTAGATAAGCCCACAATACCCTTAAGGAGGGGATTTTGACCCAGTGACAGTGGAGGAATGGTGATATATTTCCAAGTCAGGGTGGTGAGTGGCTTGGAGGGGAATCTGCAGGGGGTGGTGTTCCCTTGTAACTGCTGCCCTTGTCCTTCTAGATGGAAATGGTCGTGCGTTTGGAAGGTGCTCTGAGGATCTTTGGTGAATATCTGTAGTGCATCTTGTAGATACTACACACTGCTACTACTGAGTGTCAGTGGTAAAAGGAGTGGATATTTGTGGATGTGGAGCCAATTAAGTGGGCTGCTTTGTCCTGGATGGTGTTAAGCTTCTCGTGTTGTTGGAGTTGCACCAATCCAGGGAAGCGGGAAGTATTCCATCATTCTTGTGCATTGTTGATGGTGGAGCAAACCTCTCAGTTCAAGGACAGTTGGGGATGGGTAACAAATGCTGGCCTTGCCAGAGATACTCAAATCTCAGAAAAACACTAAAGCAGGAAGTAACATTTGGTCTGTAGTCTTTTCCATTCTATGAGCTGTTACCTCTGTCAAGCTTTAATTGAGGCAAAACATTGATGATTTCTAAAGTGTAGTAGCTCATAAAACTGACTGAGAGTCAACAATGGATATTATGTTACCGTGAATACCGAAAGCCCATTAACTTAAAGGAATTGCAGTCAAGACTGAAGCTATAGCTGCATGTTGTGTGGTATAACAGAATGCTATAAAAATCTCACTACAATCATTGTACAAATGAGACAGGATTGCCTTTGCAGCCACATATTTTGACTGCACAAATTAATGAATTGTACATTTCAATGCCGGGGCATTGTGTTGACTGTCCACTCCTTTAGGGTTACTTGATCCTGAGATATATTAACGTTTCAGTGTACAACACATGGTCAGACATAAAAAGCAGAAAATGTTTATAACAGCTTTCTTTTTTTGTGTGCATGTTACTTTGCATGAGAACATGATGAAAAATGGGATAGAAAAATAGCCAGTCAATTCAGTGACCTCTCAGTTAGCACAGGTATGTAAAATACAATTGGAAGTGATGAAGCAGGATTGAAAGGCATACAGCAATGTGAAATATAAAACTGCATCAGAAATTGTTGCTTCGGATACCTGGTACTGAATGCACTACAGTGTTTTCAGAAGAGGGCATTTGGGCTTGGTTGATGAATTATACATTTTGAATTTTTCATGTAGAAGGAAGATATTTAAAGATTAGTACTAGGTCTGGAAATCACTGCGACCAAGAACTAGTTAAATGCATTACTGAGCTCAGCATTCTCTGTTTTAAATTTAAACCTGCAGGTTCTTAGAATACACGAGTAGATAAACTGGATGTTTACTACACACTGCAACAGAAATTGCTGGACAATCTCGGCAAGCCTGGCAATATCTGCTTAGAGAAATCAGAGTTAATGTTTCGGTTCCAGTGCCCAATCTTAAAGAGCCTCTCCACAGATGCTGCCAGACTTGTCGAGATTTTCCAGCAATTTCTATTTTTGTTTCAGATTTCCAGCATTCTTTCATTTTCGGTATCCACTTTACATGTTCTCTTTACCATGGTACGTAATTATTCTTTTGAAGGTTAAATTGGTCTCTCTGAATACTGGAATTTAGCATTCACGAGCCTGACAAATTGCACGGCTTCCTGTTAATTAACTAGCAACTAATAAAGAATCAAAGTATCAGGAGAAATCTTTGTAAAGTTGCAAGAATACTCCATGTATTAGATTGGGTGCAGTGGTGTTTAGCAATGGGTGCTGTTTAAGGGATGTGAGTTTGGTCCCTGAATCTAACAGGTAAAAACAATGACTGCAGATGCTGGAAACCAGAGTTTAGATTAGAGTGGTGCTGGAAAAGCACAGCAGTTCAGGCAGCATCCGAGGAGCAGGAAAATCGACGTTTGATGAAGGGCTTTTCCCTGAATCTCATAGCACATTCCGCCTTCAAATGATAAACCTTTCAAATACTACCTCCTATTGAAGTACTGTTGCAAAGCAACACACAGCAGAAGTACCTCCAACCTACTTACCTGGTCTTTCCAGAGAGAACATGCCACATTTGAGAATGAGCAGCGAAATCTCATACACTTAATGATTATGATGACAATGCTGGAGAAAATGTGACAAGATAAATATTTACAAAATGAATTGCGATTGGAATTGATAGTGGAGTTAACACAGTAGTAACTCATCAAAAGGAATTGAGGAATAATTCCAGAAAAAAAAGATTTCAAGACTGTGTGGAAATAGCTGGGCTTTAGAGCTAATTGCTCTTCCAGAATGCTGTCTCTTCATAATGTCCTGAATGGCCTCCTTCTACACTTTAACATTGTGTAATTTGAAGAATTAACTACTGCAACAATGCTACTGCCGAAGTGTAATGAATGCAACGCACCAAGGCTCCTTCAAACCCATGACCTCTCTCACCTAAAGGAGCAAGATACAGATACATGGGAGCACCATCCAGTCACCATCCTCACTTGGAATCAAATCGTTCCAGTACAGTGAGGAAGGACATTTTGGCTATGGAGGTAATATAGCAAAAATTGACCAGACCAATTTCTGTGTGATGTATGAAGTGAGACTGGATCAGTTAGGACTATATTCATTGGAGTTTAGAGGATTCTCAAAGAACCGGGCAGGGAGTTGAGAACCAGGATTCACAAACTAAAGATGCAAGGTAAGCCATTTAGATGAGGAGAGATGTTTTCACCCAGAGAGTGGGGAGCTCATGGAATTCTCTGCCACAGAAAGTGGTTGTGGCCAAAACATTGAATGTTTTCAAGAAGGAGGTGGATATAGTTCTCAGGGCTAACGGGATCAAAGAGTCTTGGGAGAAAGCAGGAACAGGGGACATTACTGGATGGTCAACCATGATCATACTGAATGATGGAGCAGGTGCGAAGGGCCGAATGGCCTTGTCTTGCTCCTACATTCTATGCTTCTACATTTCAACTACTTCTTTTATTGTGCAATATATTTAATTTCTATCTTTTTGTTCAGAATAAACTTTGACTTTTTTTGTTAAAGCTAACTTGTCGCAAATATGTTCATGGTAAACAAACAGTAAAATTAATACCTATAGTCTATCAAACTAGGCTGCATTTTGAGAGCTGTCATGTTCAATATTACCATTATCTAGGATCATAACAAAAATATCCCATCACATTATTCTGAAGCGGAACAGAGAGATTCTCAGCCTAACACGAAATAGCTTATCTAATGCCATCTGGGATTCCAAATATATTACATCCCTTTATTGATCCTGTTTGTCACCTTCTCAAAGAATTCTAATGAATTTGTCAGATGTGATTTCCCCTTTGTGACACCATGCTGACTCTGCTTGATCACAGTATGTATTTCTAAATGCTCTCTAATACATCCTTGATAATTGACTCTAACATTTTCCTAATGACATTTGTTGAGCTAATGATCTATAGTTGACTGCTTTCTGCCACCATTTTTTTGGAATAAGGATGTTACGTTGGTGATTTTTCAATCCGCTGGGGGTTTTCCGGAATTTAGCCTTCTTACGAGGTTACTACCAGGACATCCATTGTCTTTGTAGTACTTCCTTTAATATCTTCGGATGCACCCAATCAAGTCCAAAGGATTCTTTAAAATTTAATTTATTGTTGTCACATGTGCCCAGGTACAGTGAAAACTTTGTTTTGTGTGCAGTGCTGGCAGATCATACCATACAAAGTGCATAAGGCTAACAGAACAGAGCAGAGAAGGTGTTGCAAACATGAGGTCAACGTTAAATTTAAAATTTGAGAGGTTTATTCAGAAGTCGAATAACAGTGGGGAATCTTTGAATCTTTTTGTATCTTCTCCTTTATAGAAGAGGTTGGAAGAGATTAGAACTGGCCTCATCAGTTTTTCTTGTACTCTTGCTGCAGAAATAGTTCTTGTATTTATTTCCTCTCTCCCTTTTGTCCCTTAATTATGCAGCAATTTAATGACTTTAGAATACACTTTCTGTTTTCCATCATGAAGACTGATGCACCATTTTTACTGTGGTCTGCAGACCTGGCAAATATTTGTTTCCTTCCAACACAAAAGACTTCAGATTGATAGGAAGGAAAGAAAGGTCAAAGAAATTGTTCATTGAGGAGCTGGCAATGATGGTAAGCAAGGGACAGGCTGGGACTTTTTTCCACTGGAGCATAGGAGGTTGAGAGGGGTTACCTTATGGAAGTTTATAAAATAATAAGGGGTATAGATAAAGTGAATGGCAGGCAGCTTTTCCCTAGCGTGGGGGGATTTCAAGACTAGGGGGCTTATTTTAAGGTGAGAGGAGAAGGATTTTAAAAAGACATGAGGAGCAACTTTTTTCCACTGAGTGTGTTTCATGCTTGGAATGAACTTCCAAAAGAAGTGGTGGACACGGGTATCGTTACAACACGTCTAGGTAAGTACATGAATAAGAAATGTTTGGCAGGATACGGGCCAGGAACAGGCAGGTTGGACGAGTTTAGTTTGGGATTATGGTCAGCATGGGCTGGTTAGAGCGAACGGTCTGTTTCCGTGCTACGTGACCCTATGAATCTGTAAGTGAAGGGAGTCATCACAGGACAGCAGAGGATAAAGTAGGATAAGAAGAATGTAGAAAAGAAGAGATAGATTGAATTGAAGATTCTTGAAGTCAAGTACATAAGTTAAGTACAGATAGGAAATGGATCTTGCTCAGATCCTGACAAGGTGAGAACTGGAGCAGAGATGTAGTGACCAACAGAATTGAAAGCAGTGCATCATCTCATTGGATTTGTGAACTATCCCAGTAGAGGTCTTGCCTAGTTCATCAGTAGAGTGTCAAGCTCAGTGCTAAGGGGGGTCAGCAGTGTTGGGGCACAGTGCAAGAAGCAGCTTTCACTTAAATCAAAAGAAAACCTGGCAACAATACAAGCATTTTTCTCTGATCATGCATGCACCGAGGGAACGACACTCCCCAGGGGAGAGACAGATACCAGACAAACGACCAACAGCAATTTGCAGCACATCATATTTTTAAACATCCTGAGTGCCTCAGGGATAATGAATGAGACTGATGAAAGTGTTACTGCTTAGAATTATCACTGTTTTTCTTATGGATGATCAGTTTAATTTGTTGCCTATCTATATTGGGTAATATGGGTAAATTGTAGCTACAAATGATAGTGTATGAATTTTTAATTTTATTTTAAAACATGAAAAGGACTTTGAAGAAATAAAATTTAACATGAAACACTAGCTGGCTTACTATAGCTCTGCTCGCATACCTTCTTGCAAGAATACTTACAGGTTGAGTCGTTAGTTAGGAAAGCAAATGCAATGATGGCATTTACTTTGAGAGGACTTGAATATAAAAGCAGGGATGGTTTTCTGAGGCTCTATAAGGCTCTGGTCAGACCACATTTGGAGTATTGTGCGCAGTTTTGGACCCCTTATCTCAGGAAGGATGTACTGACCCTGGAGTGTGTTCAGTGAAGGTTAATGAGAATGGTCCCAGGAGTGAAAAGCTTAACATATGAGGAATGTTTGAGGACGCTGGGTTTATACTCGATGGAGTTTAGAAGGAATGGGGGTGGGGGGAGGGGAGTACTTACTGAAACATAGAAAATATCGAATGGCCTGGAGGCAGTAGATGTTGGGAAGAGAGACTAGGACCAAAGGGCACAGCTTTAGAGTAGAACAGAGATAGAGAGAAACCTTTTCAGCCAGACAGTGGTGAATCTCATTGCCACAGCCGACTATGGAGGCCAGGTCATTGTGTATCGTTAAGGTGGAGATAGATAGATAGGTTCTTGAGAGTCAAGGAGATCAAGGGTTATGAGGAGAAAGTGGGAGAATGGGGTTGAGAAATTTATCAGCCATGATGAAAGGTGGAGCAGACTTGATGGGCTGAATGGCCTAATTTCTGCTCCTCTGTTTTATGGTCTAATACCAAATCTCAAAGGGAGCAACAATTTATGCTGCATAAGAGAATAGCTGATTGGTCGACAATTGGTCTCTGATTCTTTCCATTCTTAATCATGCAACACCAGGTTATAGTCCAACAGGTTTATTTGGAAGCAATAGCTTTCGCAGCGCTGCTCCTTCATAACATAACCACCTGATGAAAGAGCAGCACTCTGAAAGCTAGTGCTTCCAAATAAACATGTTGGACTATAACCTGGTGTTGTGTAACTTTTAACTTTGTCTACTCCAGTCCAACTCTGGCTCCACCTCGTCTTGCAATTCTAATCTTATCGTGGATGGAAATCCCACTGCAGCGATGGGTGGAATTTAAATTCAACTAGCAATGGTCAAATCTGAAATGCAAAGGTCGCTGCAGCAATGTGACCATGAAGCTGTCATCAGTTATTCAAAAGAAGAACCAGTCTGGTTCCGTGATATCGTTTCAGGAAGTAAATATGCTATTTCTGTCTGGATCCAAATAATTTGCAAAGGTATGGGAATAAAGCAGGAGATTGGGGCATTGGGTAATGGTGCTCATTTGAAGAGCCAATGCGGGCAGGATGGGCCAAATGGCCTCCCTCTGTGTTGTAATACCTCTGTCATATAGTGTTGCTGGCTTGACCCGGCCTACATGTGTTTCAAGATCCACAGCAATGTGGCCTACCCTTAAGAGTCCTCAGAATGAGCCGAACAAGCCACTCTATTCAAGGTGAGCAATTTGGGAGAGGCAATGAATGTTGGGCAGTGAAAGAATCCATTGACTTATCGCATTGCTGTTTGTGACAAGTTGCAAATTGGCTGCTGTCTTTCTTATATTTTGAACAATATCTGTACTTCACTGGACGCAAAGCAGTCTGGAATCTGCAAAACATAGTGTTTTATGCTATCTAAATGGAAGATCTGCAGGTCACTTTACATTGCAACACTGGCTGTTGTGAAGAGGCAAGAGATTCAATTTTTCTTTCAATTACGACTTAATTTCTGATGATTTGGTTACTTCAATTTGACAGGGACTGAAAAAGATATAGGGACTATGAAGAATTTAAGAGACGAGAGAGCAATAGACTTTTTTGTTTCCTCAAAGCTTATGTCGGCAAAGGATTATCCCGTTTAATTTTTCCTCAGTTTTGAACATTTTACAAGATGTTTTATGCTACACAGCCTCTGCGCATGAGACTGATGGCGGAGGTGAGGAGCTCATGTTTCGAACAGATCTCTGCAAGGCAGAACACATTGTTTATGTAATCCGTTAGCATTTGAAAACAAGCCGCAGATTTGCTATTCATTTTGCTTATTCACCTGTGAGCAAGCCTTTTAAATTTGTGATTGCTGGTGACAAAACACATTACTGGGCGTTTATGTTACTCCATGTTGCAGTCAGTCAGTTTGTCTCAAGCTGCCGGTGAAGTGTAGCTGAAATCTGTGCTGAGTTGAATACAAAACTCCTTCCCTATCCATCTCCCTCCCCCCACGATTTCCCTCCAAGAGGGAATTGTATAAAAGCATCAGTGAGCTGACTAGCTGGGAGCCAGATAGGTTGACAACATTTCTGCCTTCAGGGACAATGGCAGATAAGCATGACATACTGACAAATACTGTACTTGACTTTTTCTTCTCTACTGTGATAGGATAAGTGTTGCACATGGGATTACAAAGTCAATGGCTTCTTCCCTATTTAAATGCCATGCGTATTAAAAACAGGTCCCAGTACAACATGATCAATCAGTTACTAATTTCTCCCGACCATTCATGTGCAAAGACACAAGACAAAGCTTTGGGTTCCGTGAGGCAGATGACACAAAAATGCAAAGACGCTATTAAGCATGCAGAAGCGGATCAGGAATACTTTGCAGCTGCTAATTGCGTTTTGAGACATTCGCTGAAGCAAGTGTGGTTTGTTTAGTTCGACGAAAGGCACAGGCACCTCTCTTTTAACCAGCCAAGTGAGAAGAGAATTGTGAGGCAGCAGATGGAGAGCAAACTGTGCGGTCACTTTCCTGACCAGTCAGCTCACTCTTCCAATGGAAGACCATTAGATGGTGTTCTGAGGAAAGGTCACGCGACCCAAAACATTAACTCTGATTTCTCTCCACAGATGCTGCCAAACCTGCTGAGCTTTTCCAGCAATTTCTGTTTTCATTTCTGATATTCAGCATCCACAGTTCTTTCGGTTTTCATAAGGTGATGTGTTGGGACACCTGATGTCTCGAGCCTGTTCCACCATTCATTAAGATCACAGCCTTAACTTCCACTTAGAGTCATAGAGTTGTAGAGTCATAGAGTCCTATAGAATGGAGACAGGCCCTTTAGCCAAAACTGGTCCATATTGACCAAAATGTCCATCCACTTTAATCCCATTTCCCTGCACTTGGCCCATATCCTTCTAAGTCAGACAGTGTGGCATTGGAAAAGAACAGCAGGTCAGGCAACATCCGAGGAGCAGGAAAATGAATGTTTTGGATATAAGCCCTTCATCAAGGGCTCTTGCCTGAAATGTTGATTCTCCTGCTCCTCGGATGCTGCCTGACCTGCTGTGCTTTGCTAGCACCACGCTCTCTGACTCTGACCTCCAGCATATGTAGACTTCACTTTTTCCATACCCTTCTAAACCTTTCCTATCCATGTATTTGTCCAAATGCCTTTTAAATGTTGTTAATGTACCTGCCTCAACCACTTCCGCTGGCAGCTCATTCTATGAATGTACCATCCTCTGTGTAAAAAAGATTCCCCTCAGGTTCCCTTTTATTCTTTCCCCTCTAACCTTAAACTGATGCCCTCTAGTCCTCGATTCCCCAACCCTGGGAAGACTGAGTGCATTCACCCTATCCATGCCTCTCCTAATTGTATGCACCTCTATAATGTGCCCCCTCAGTCTCCTACGCTCTAAAGAAAAAAGTCCTAGCTTGTCCAACCTCTCCCTGTAACTCAAACCCTTGAGTCCGGGCAACATCCTTGTAAATTTCTTCTGCACTCTTTCCAGTTTAATAACATCCTTCCTATAGCAAGGTGATCAAAACTTGCAGCTTATCCCTCATAACCCCAGAGACCAGGTAATGCTCTGGGTTCCAGGTCCACTCACAGTAGATGGAATTTGAATGCAGTAAAAATCTGAATTAAAGAGTTTAATGGTGACCATGAAATGGTTGCCCATTGTCAGGAAAGTTCCACCTGACCCAACAATGCCCTTTCGGAAAGGAAACTACTGTCCTACATGTGGACATACACTGCCTCTGGGCAATGAATAAAAATAAATATGTGGCCCCCTCTGATTTCTCTGGGAAAGAGGATTCCCAAGACCCTTTAAAAGGATAAAAGTCCTCCTCATATCCATTTTAAATGGGAGAGCTCTTATTCCAGAGTCTCCCGTGAGGGGAAACATCCTCTTAGTATCTGTCAGGTGTGGTAAATTCAGAGACATAAAACAGTCAATACAGTACAGTATCCCCCTCAGGACTGTGTCACACACATTTCCTCCCAGCCCATCACCAGATCCTTGCTACCTCATGAGGTCATCCTGCTTCGCCTGAGGTTGGTCAATGATCTCCATCTCAACTACTTAACCCCAGTTCCACATTCTCTGGATGAAGACATTCCTCCTGAATTTTCTATCAGAGCATGCAGTGATTGTTTTCCTTTTGCAGCTTCCTCAATTAGCCAAAACAACTTTACCTCTATCTCAGCAAAGCCATTTATAATTTTAAAATTTACTGATAGTTCATGCCTCTTCCAGAGTGGAGATCCTGCTTGTTCAGTTGCATGTCACAGCCTCTCAGTTAGAGTCATAGAGTCACAGAGATGTACAGTACGGAAACAGACCCTTCGGTCCAACTCGTCTTTGCCGACCAGATATTCTAACCTAATCTAGTCTCATTTGACAGCACTTGGCCTTTATCCCTCTACACCCTTCCTTTTCATGTACCCATCCAGATGCCTTTTACATGCTGTAATTGTACTAGCCTCCACCACTTCCTCTGGCAGCTCATTCCATATACTCAACACCCTCTGTGTGAAAGGTTGCCCCTCGGGTCCCTTTTAAGTCATTTCCCTCTCACCTTGAAACTATGCCCTCTCGTTTGTATGAGATCTCTCTCATTCTTCTAAACTTCAATGAGTATAATGCTAACTGACTCAATCTCCCCTCATATATCAGTCCTACTACCCCTGGAATCAGCATGGGAAACCTTCTCTGTACTCCCTCTCGAGCAAGAACAGCCTTCCTCAGATAAGGAGACCAAAACCGCACACAATATTCTAGGTGTGGTCACACCAAGGCCTTGCATAAGTACAGCTCCTGTACTCAAAGCCTCTTGCTATGGAGGTCAGTTTGTCTTGTTTGCTGCCTTTCCATAGATACTCCACAGTGTATCCTCTATCACTGATCACGAGATAGATCCGAGACAAAGAAAGGTAAAGGGTGATTAACGACAGCGAGCTACACTGATCCAGTACTACCCACAGGTAGCAGTGGCAAATACTGCAAGGTATCAGGAGAGGTTATCTATGAAAATGTCACTTTGTCCAGTCCCTCTGTATCAATTATTACATTCCAGGAAACCAAATGCTGCAGCAGCTTTCTGGAGATTACACAATTTATTGAGATGCATTATCTTATGCTTTATTTGCTGATGAATTTAGTTTTTGTTGATATTACTTGTATTCTTATGAGGATTATACACCCAGGAATATGGTGTGGCAGTACAACAGGAAGACAACATCCCTCAAGTGAAAAAGAGAAGTGCTTTTGCGAGGATCTCTGGGGACCATATCTTCACAGATGGCTAGAGATGGCAAATGACATCAAGCCCAATTAAAAACAGCAGCACATCTGGATTCTGCTCAATATTCAAATAAACTAAAGGTTTGGAAGTGAATGAAGATGCTTAAAATTAAATTCCCTCAAGCGAAGGTAGATAAGCCTGCTTGTGCATTGATGGTTTGGAGCAACCATTTCTGTTCCAAATAGTAGTATGGGCAAGCCAAGATTATATTTTGTACACTTTTCTATGTTTGTCCTTTGCTCCTAAAGTTCAGGTATAGTAGGCTCAGTTTCTCGTATTAAGTACAGGCACCCAACTCCCTCCCCCCACACCCCCCCCCCCACCTCCTGAAATGGGCGTGTACACACACAAAATACAGGCACATACTCACAGACATACACAGAAATGCAAACACACACACAACGCATACTCCTACCCACCTTGAAATACAGACACACATACTCACAGACACACACACACAAACAAATACAGATGCACATGTTCACACATGCACACACAGACACAGCATTCATTATTTGAAAAGGAGCTGTTTCTGAGCCTTTTAGAGCACAATAAAGACTGGGGCACAGGAAAAACGAAGTGGGTAAAAGTATGATTGAAGAAGATTTCTTTAGAAGGATCACTGTAGACATATGACAAGGTAGAGAGGTTAAAGGGGAAGTTAGAGGCAATTTAAAAAGGTTTTACACATAATCTTGGAGACAGAAATGATTGGTGATATGAAGGTCAGAAGGTGTGTAAAGAGTTACCTAAAAGGTTTGTGCCATTTGGACTGAATAACATTTTCCGTTCCTATATTACTGCTGGAATACATTTCAAAATGCCCTTTATTGGCTGCAAAATGCTTTGACATATCCTGAGCTCACGATGGGTGATATACAGATATGAACCTTTCTTTTGCTTCATCCTCTGAAATTCTTGAGTTAGGTTTTGAATATCTCAGCTGTGTGTGAGAGTCCAACCTGGCATTATGTGGATCGTCGATTGCCAACCTCACCTTTAATGTATGTAGCCAGCCACTTCATGGCCAGGAATAGGCAGTGCGGCCAATTTCACAGACAGAGCATGGCGTTGGTACCAGGGGGAAGTGGATAGTGTCACCACTCAATATTAGAGCAGTCACAGCCAACATCATCTCCTGAAAGGCTGCCCTGTCAATGCACCGTGCAGGCTGGACCAGAAAGCACCCTTTTCGTTATATTAGCTCATAGTTGTGAAAGGGTTAAAAACAGAGACCGTTAGGTTCCACCCAATCTGATGATCTCAGGTGGAGATGCAAGAATCCAGATAGAGATCCGGATGGGGCCAGACATGTCCCCCTCTTATTTTTTTATTTTCTCTCAAATATACACACACAAACACACACACACCAGCAATTATTGCCCATCCCTAGTTGCCCCTTGAGAAGGTGATAGTGAGCTGCCAATTGAGCCGCTGCAGTTCATATGCTGTAGGTAGACCCACAATGCCCTGAGTGAGGGCACACACTATGTCTCCTGATATTCTGAGTGATTAAATTTAACTAGCTAATGGAAACGTAACTGTTTTCAAGTTAAGTGCCTCTTCTTATAGTCGTGGAGTCATAGAGATGTACAGCATTAAAACAGACCCTTCGGGCAATCTGTCCATGCTGACCAGATATCCCAACTAAATCTAGTCCCACCTGCCAGCACCCATCCCATATCCCTCCAAACCCTTCCTATTCATATACCCATCCAAATGCCTCTTAAGTGTTGCAATTGTACCAGCCTCCACCACTTACTCTGGCAGCTCATTCCATACACGTACCACCCTCTCTGTGAAAATGTTGCCCCTTAGGTCTCTTTCACTTACTCTCTAACCCTACCACTGTAAGCTAAACTGGCCCGTTAACCCAATAGAAAGAGCAGGTAACAAAGTGAATTCAGAACCTTTGATCCAGAAAAGATTCACAAGAGTGTTGCCAGGGTTGGAGGGTTTGAGCTATAGGGAGAGGTTGAATAGGCTGGGGCTATTTTCCCTGGAAGGTCAGAAGCTGAAGGGTGACCTTATTGAGGTTTAAAAAATCATGAGGGGCATGGACAGGGTGAATAGCCAAGGTCTTTTCCCTAGGATAGGTGAGTCCAAAACTAGAGGGCATAGGTTTCAGGTGAGAGGGGAAGAGTTAAAAATGATCTGATGGACAACCTTTTCATGCAGAGGGTGGTGTGTGTATAGAATGAGCTGCCAGAAGAAGTGATGGAGGTTGGTACAATTGGGGAGAGAGTGAGGTCTGCAGATGCTGGAGATCAGAGCTGGAAATGTGTTGCTGGAAAGGCGCATCAGGTCAGGCAGCATCCAGGGAACAGGAGAATCAACGTTTCGGGCATAAGCCCTTCTTCAGGAAAGGTACAATTGCACCATTTAAAAGGCATCTGGATGGGTATATGAATAGGAAGGGTTGAGAGGGATACGGGTCAAATGCTGACAAATGGGACTAGACTAATTTAGAATAGCTGGTCAGCATGGACGAGTTGGACCAAAAGGTCTGTTTCCATGCTGTACATCTCCATGACTCTGTGACTCTATGACACCACATAGCTAACTATGCAACCTCACTGCCTGTATCGTGAATGTGTGACGAGGTTGTCACTTTAAATAAAAGGTTATTTTGACCTGGGTTGTTGTGAAGAGAGGTTGTAAAGGCAGAGGTGCTGAAGTGGCTATGGGAGACAGCGTACTTCAATAATTTATGAAGTCTTCGGGTTTTTTTTTAAAGTTTAACAATGGAAGGGGAGTGGCCAGTCCTTCCAGATCAGGATTTTTAGGTTTTTAGCTGGACCAGTCAGTAGCTGCTTGGGTCCCAGAAGCTTCAGTAAAATGATTCCTAGCTGTTACTTTCTCTGAAATCTTTCTTGATGTTGTTTCCTCCTAGATTGGAAAACTGCATCTAAGACTCTGTGTATTAATGTACCTTTTTGCAAATGGGTATGTTTATGGGATGTTACTATGATAGAACAGTTAATTAATAATTAGTTTTCCAATGGGTATTCTAAATTGCTCTTTCTTTTGTTTGTATTTTGACTGTAGTGTTTAAATAAATTGTGTTTTGCGAAACATCGAGCACTTTGACCTGTCACTTCACATTTGGAACACACACTTCACATCTGCCTTTAAAATAAGAAAAGGTTAGGGTGTAGGCTATCTTCTTGAAATAGTTTGAGAGGGTTTGGGTCTGGTCCATAACAACTGGAAGAGCTTTCCAGACAAGTGAGCTGGGGACCGAGGTAAATTCCTACAGTTGGTTCTGGTATTACATGTGTTTCTTCAACGTAAATTGACTATAATGTGATTGAAGAACTTAGACCACAATTTGTGGAATACAATCTTTCCTTGTCTGTATTGGCTATAACATGATTCTGGCCTCATTGGTTTAAAGGGTGCTGCTATTATACGATTTTCTTATAACGTGGAATTGCACAGGAATGGAACTATATCGTTATATCAGAACAGATGGTACTTTCAAGATTCCAGATGACTGGAATGACTAGGTATCATTCTCCAATACGTACCAGCCAGCATGCCTCCTCATGGCAGTCATTGGCTGCCCATTGCCTAACCTGCCACCCACAGAGGGTATCACTCCTCTGAAAGCTCGTTGTGTGACTGTCATTTATCTCTCTCCCGTGCTGTCAAACCGGGCACAGCCACCAGCATTCACATACTGGTACCGGGTGCAAGGGAAAAATGTGACTGTCCATGCTCTGATCCTCCCCCGTCGGCCTCATAGCTTGGCGTTGCTTCCTGTATCTGCTGCAGGTGCTCCTCCTGGGGGAAGCAATAACAGGAGAGTTGTGTGCACCTTCATTCTTGGTGAAAGGGTTTGCTGAGTCATGCTTCCTCATGGAAGGGTCCAAATGATTGAATACAGTTCAGAGAAGGTTAACCAGACTCATACTCACATTGGGTGAGTTGTCTTATGAGGAAAGTTTGGACAGGCTGTATCTGCTGGATGTTAAAAGAGAAAGAGATGATTTGATCAAGATCTTATCGCATGGTGGGAGTGGGATAGCCCTGTTCCTATTTGTATATCCTCCTTTACATGGCAATGATGCATAGCCCAAACGATGAAGTGTTCACTGATGACATGAGCACATCTTCTTTGCCTTCTTGCCAAAACAATGGCTCAAATGGGGATGGAAATGGTCGGCTCAATTGAAATTTGTTTAGTTTTCAAAGATTCTCTGCTAAATTCATCGACAGTGATACTCGTTAACCTTTTCAACACCATGTCACATTGCCTGTAGGTTAATGTTTTATCCCAAGCATTTGGATTCACAACAACTTTAACCAGTGGTTAATGAGATTTTTCCAATTCTGGGTGTGCTGGCAATTTCAGTGACCACTCTCCCTACAATTGCTACAGCGAACCGATGTGACAGCATTGTGCTTGTTCTTACGGGGAGGAAGCAAGGGCCACATGGTATTGTTGCTAGACTGTTAATACAGACTCCCAGATAATGTTCTGAGAACTTGGGGTGAATCCTGGCACAGTAGATGGTAGAGCTGGAATTCAATTTTATTTTAGATCTGGAATTAAGAGTTCAAAGATGCCCATGCATCATCTGATGACAAGGAAACTGTCATCCTTACCTGGCCTGGCCTCCATGTGACTCCAGCTTCACAGCAACATGATTGACTCCTAACTGCTTTATGGACAGTTAGGGATGGGCATTAAATACTGGCCTCGCCAGTGACGTCCATATCCCATGAATGAATAAAAACATTTTGGTGGATTTTCACAGTGGCATACGCCAATCCCACTTTGCGAATGTAAACTTCTGCCTCCCCCCTTCCCCCCCCCACCTCCCCCGCCTTATGACAATAGACAATAGACAATAGGTGCAGGAGTAGGCCATTCAGCCCTTCGAGCCTGTACCGCCATTCAACATGATCATGGCTGATCATTCCTAATCAGTATCCTGTTCCTTCAGTCTTCTAAAGTCAAGGGTATACAAGCCCAGTCGATTCAGTCTTTCCATGTAAGGTAATCTCGCCATTCCAGGAATTGACCTCGTGAACCTACACTGCACTCCCTCAATAGCCAGAATGTCCTTCCTCAGATTTGGAGACCAGAACTGCACGCAGTACTCCAGGTATGGTCTCACCAGGGTCCTGTACAGCTGCAGAAGCACCTCTTTGCTTCTATACTCAATCCCTCTTGTTATGAAGGCCACCATGCAATTAGCCTTCTTCACTACCTACTGTACCTACATGCTTGCCTTCATTGACTGGTGTACAAGAACACCCAGATCTCTCTGTACTTCCCCCTTTACCTAAATTGATTCCATTGAGGTAGTAATCTGCCTTCCTGTTCTTGCCACCAGAGTGGATAACCATACATTTATCCACATTAAACTGCATCTGCCATGCATCTGCCCACTCACCTATCTTGTCCAGGTCACCCTGTAATCTCCTAACATCCTCATCACATTTCACCCTGCCACCCAGCTTTGTATCATCAGCAAATTTGTTAATGTTATTGCTATACTCCTATAGTTGGATAGAGCTCCCAAAGATAGTGGAATCAAGGGTTATGGAGATAAGGCAGGAACAGGATACTGATTATGAATGATCAGCCATGATCATGTTGAATGGCGGTGCAGGCTCGAAGGGCTGAATGGCCTACTCCTGCACCTATTGTCTATTGTCTATGCCTTCCTATACTCTCCAGGAATTGTCCAGGAAGTTTTTGAGAAGAGAGATTTTGCTGTCAGGTTTCTTGTCAGATAATGAAAAGGAGCACAAAGGATCAACTTCACCTCTCCACAACTGCTCAATGTTGATGGCTGACTCACTCATTTCAGGAAGAGAATGTTGCTCTGCATCTCATAACTGACAAACCCAGCACAGCTAACTGTGTATCTTCACTGCCTTTTAGTGAGTGGAAGAGTTTTCCAGACAAATTAGCTGGGGACCGAGGTATATTCCTACCTTCAAGATTAATGAAATGCAGAACTGCACTGCACAAACAACAAAGAGCAGGGCAGTTGGATGATGAATTATGGATTTAAATATCTATCTCGACTTGGCAAGTCTGAAAAATACGAGACAAATTAATTATGTAGAAGGTACAAAGGGGTGAATGTCCACCTAACCATATTTCAAACAAAAGGGTTAAGTTCTACAAAATTGTTATAAAATTTTAACTTGGGTGAGGTGACCCATAATCTTATAGAATAAAGCAAATGAGTTAGAAGCACAGACTCAGTTTAAAGGGGAAATCATAGAGCTTTCATATCATGGAGACATTACTACAAGCTGCCTGTGGATGGGAGCTCAGTATTTCTGGCTGTAGTGTATTAATGTGGCAGAGTAGGAGTGACAAAAGATACAATGACCATCAGATGTTGGAAATAGTATAGGCAAGGAAAAAAATGAATGGATAATGTAAGGCTAAAATAGCAGTTATCCACAGAGCAGGCAGGAGTGGGTGTTGTGGGGTAAGGACGGTTACCTCAGTTAGATGGGCAGATGATCTGCAATGCAAAGTTACACCAACCACGTGAGCTCCATCCCTGTGCCAATTGGGGTTACCATGAAGGACTCTGCCTCTCTACCTCTTCCCGCACTTGAGGCATGGTGACCCTCAGGTTGAACCACCACCAGGTGATCCTCTCTCCACTGGGAGAGCAGCCCCTACAGTCCAGTAGGACTATGGTGACTTTATAATTACTACAGATCTCCAGACAGTAGTGATAGGAGATATATAATTATAGAGAACAAGGAAGGAAAATAGTTGTAATGAGAGATTTTAAATTTCACACAGCCTAGGAGAAGCAGAACAATGCAAATATTAAATACAATGAATTTCAAGGGTATGGGTCATGCCAGACTTAGTGATAAGGAATAGACCAAAATTAGTTTACATTGAGTCATAGAGTCATACAGCACAGAAACAGACCCTTCAGTCCAACTCATCCATGTCGACCAAAACATTCTGAACTAAACTAATCCTATTCATCTCTTAACCCTTCCTATTCATGTACCTGTCCAAATGTCTTTTAAATGTTATAGCTATACCAGCCTCTATCATTTCCTCTGGTAGTTCATTCCATACACGCACCATGGTCTGTCTGAAAAAGTTGCCCGTTTTGTCCCTTCTGAATCTTCTCCATCTCACCTTACACTTATACCCTCTAATTTTGGATTCCCCAACGCTGGGGAAAAGACCTTATCTATTCACCCTATCCATGCCACTCATGATTGTATAAACCTCTGTAAGGTCACTCTCCTATGCTCCAGGGAGGCCATACCTTGCAGATGGTAATTATCATTTGACTGAATATTAGGTTTAAGAGAGAAGGGAGAATCATAAATCATGGTTTCAAATTTAGGTTAGGCAAACTTTGCTGCTGCTTCTTGTAGCGGCTCTGAGGATATTAGGGATATTTTGGTCTATTGCACTCATCCTTTTTTCACCATAATTGCACATCCACTGCAGCTCATCTGCAAATGGTCTTTCACATCTATCAATCAGGTACGTTGAGGTTGACCCCTATTTCTGCTCCTCTCCAGTTGAACCGCAATTAGGGTGTAGGCTTTGCCTTCAATAAGTTAATTGTATCTGATTTGGCAGATCTGATGACTTATGTTAACACTCATAATACAAGTACAAGGTAACGTGGTATTGAAAGATTCAACAGGCACTTATTATAGACTCTGCTATACACAAATATCTTAGTCAGTCACAATTTAGTCTTGTACTAATGTTAAGCGAGTCAGTTGCAAAGACTAGCATGTTATGCTTCAAGTTAAGATGGAGTCTGAGACTTTGTATCCTAGTCACTGCAATAATTCAGTGATGATGTCATGAACATGTCCCTTAAAGGTAAGCCACATACTGACTGTGAGACATGACACAACAGCATTTTGCCCTCAAGAAGAAATCTCTGCAGCATTTGGTTGTTTGCATTTCCCCCATGGGAAACCTGGGCAATAAATAAGGATTGCGAGAAGAAAATAGTGACGTTTGAAATGTGGATGATAAGGTGTATGCTAGAGGTGTCATATACAGACCATCAGGCAAATAGGAAGTCATAGAGTCACCGAGATGTACAGCACGGAACTAGACCTTTCAGTCCAACTCGTCCATGCCAAACAGATATCCAAACCCAATCTAGTCCGATATGCCAGCACTTGGCACATATCCCTCTAAACCCTTCCTATTCATATACCCATCCAAATGCCTTTTAAATGTTGCAATTGTACCAGCCTCCACCTGGTGCAGGCTCGAAGGGCAGAATGGCCTACTCCTGCACCTACTGTCTATTGTCTATTGTAAATCTTTTCTGAACATTTTCAAGTTTCACAACATCTTTCTGACAGGAAGGAGAGCAGAATTGCACGCAATATTCCAAAAATGGCCTTACCAACATCCTGTACAGCTGCAAAATGACCTCCCAACTCCTGTACTCAATACTCTGACTAATAATGGAAAGCATATCAAATGCTGCCTTCACTATCCTATCTGTCTGCGACTCCACTTTCAAGTAGCTATGAACCTACACTCCAAGGTCTCTTTGTTCAACAACACTCCCGAGGACCTTACCATTTAGTGTATAAGTCCTGCTAAGAATTGCTTTTCCAAAATGCAACACCTCGCATTTATCTGAATTAAACTCCATCTGCCACTCCTCATCCCATTGGCCCATCTGATCAAGATCCCATTGTAGTCTGAGGTAACCTTCTTTACTGTCCACTACACCTCCAATTTTGGTGTCATCTGCAAACTTACTAACTATAATTCTTGAAATTGAAAACAAATTCCAAAAAAAATGACACCCAGAACAGAAAAGGTCAGTACTTTTGGGCATTTGTTCAGAGCTACAGAGAATTTGAAAGATGTGAAATTAATTGGGGTGCTGGGATGTAAACCAACTATAGGGAGTACTCAAAGAGATGTTTGGGACTATATGAAACTAGTACATCAATGCAAAAGGCAAAAACAAAATCTGCATGAACTAACAAAAACTTTTTATTTAATAAATGTCTTTATAAGTACAAAGGACGTGCCTTATTCTAACTCTATGTCTGAGAATGAGTCTTCAATGGGTTAAAATCATGCTCAGAGAGTTATAATGGAGAACATAGGCTCATTAAAATAAGATGAAGGTGAGTCTGAAATGGATAATAGGGAAATAACTGACTTGTTAAATGAATACATTAGATCTATTTCTGCAGCAGAGGAACAAGCCAAGAAGGCAGTGATGCAAAGCAACACTAATATATGTCAGGTGGAGAAACGTGGTATAAGTTAATATCAATTAAAACTAATGATAATGAAGAATATAATTGTAATTGAGGTAGTCAAATTTCCCGGCTCTGATGGTTTCCATCACAGGATAGATATCTTTTCTCAACCTGTCAAGAAACACCTTTGGAAAACTTGGCTGGTCTAATTAGTCAGTTTGCAGATGATACAAAGATTGGTGGAATTGTGGATAGAGAGGATTGTCAGAGGTTACAGCAAGACATAGATCAGTTGGAGGCATGGCGATGGATTTAAATCAGGACAAATGTGTGGTGATGTATTTTGGAAGGTCAAGTACAGGTGGAAATTATGCAGTAAATGGCAGAATCCTTCGGAGTATTGAAATGGGTGTGTAGGTCCACAGATCATTGAAGGTGGCAGTGCAGGTAGATAAGGGAATAAAAAAGGCCGATGACATGCTTGCTTTCATTGGAAGGGGCATTGAGTATAAGGATTGACAAGTTATGCTGCAGCTTTGTAGAACTTTAGTTCAGCCACACTTGGAATATTACACATACTTCTGGTCACCAGACTACCAGAAAGATGTGGATGCTTTGTAGAGGGTATAGGAAAGGTTTACCAGGATGTTGTCTGGTATGGGGATTTTAGCTATGAAGAATGGTTGGATAGATTGGGTTGGTTTTCACTGAAATGCCAGAATTTATAAGATTGTGAAAGGCATGGATAGACTGGCAAATATGAGGCTTTTTTTTCCCCAGGATGGTGGGGCCAATTAATCAGGGACACAGGTTCAAGGTGTGAGAGGGGGAAGTTTAAAAGAGATGCACGAGACAAGGTTTTCACACGAAGGGGTGGTGAGTGCCTGGAACGTGCTGCTGGAGGAGGTGGTGGAAGCAGACACAATAGCAGCATTCAGGAAACACCTGGATGATTATATGAATAGGAAGGGAATAGAGGGATATGGATCCTGTAAGGGAAGACAGTGTTAGTGTGGAAGGGCAAAATGTTTCAGCACAAGCGTGAAGGGCCAAAGGGTCTCTTCCGATGTTGTATTGTTCTGCGTTCTTTGTTCCAGTCCTCAGTGGTAGAGTCTCTACCTCTGAGCCTGGGTTCAAGTCCTTAACTTCTCCAAAGATGTGTAAAAACATCTCTAAACGGTTCATTGAGAAACAACAGATACACCTCTGGAGCTGGTGGAGTCCTATTGGCCCAGAGGTAGGGACAATGCCACTGCACAGCAAGAGTCCACAATCTGTCACTGGATATTGAAAGAAAAGTTCTCAGTACTGGATTTGTGATGGGGTGAGTGCAGCCAGGGGAAGACTTGATACGTCTTTTTTGTACTGTCTGACTCAAAGAAAGGTAGGAAGGCTAAACAGAAGGTATGGGAAAGGTTTACAGGAATGGGTTCAGGGATGAGGAGTGCAGTTAATGGATAGAATGGACGAACTGAGCCTGCTCCCCACAGGGAAGATTTGACAGGGGGAACAAATCCATGAAGAGTCTTGGTGGGAGAAACTATTCCCGTAGCTAAAAGGGACGAGAGATGAAGATTTATGATGTTTGGGAGGTGAAGAGGCAGCAATGTGAGAAATAATGTATTTTTAATGCAACAAGTAATTAGGATCTGAAGTATAGAGTCAGAGAGTCCTACATCATAGAGACAGGCCCTTTGGCCCAAACTGGTCCATGCTGACCAAAATGTCCACTACACTAACCCTATTCTTGGCCCATATCCTTCTAAACCTTTCCTATCCATGTACAGAGGAACCTTGATTATCCAAACGAGATGAGCAGGCACTATTTCGTTCGGTTAATTGATTATTCAGTTAATTGATTGAATGCTTTTCCTCTGGGGCTTGGAGTTTTCTGTTAAGTCCGCTCCCCATTCAGGAGACTAGGCAGCAGCACACCACCCCGCCAAGATTACTGCTGCTGCTGCCTTTGGGATGAGTCTCCAAATAACGCGCACACACACACACACACCTTTTTACTGCAACTTTTTGACAGGTTCCATCTCTGCCCTGAATGCTTTTCCTCTGGGGCTTGGAGTTTTCTGTTAAGTCCGCTCCCCATTCAGGAGACTAGGCAGCAGCACACCACCCAACCAAGATTACTGCTGCTGCTGCCTTTGGGATGAGTCTCCAAATAACGCGCACACACACACCTTTTTACTGCAACTTTTTGACAGGTTCCATCTCTGCCCTGTAGAGGACAATGTTGGAGAGATTATCTGGGGAAGGGGAGGGGGTTTTAGGGTACACTCCTGTGTAGAACGTCAGCGAAAGTGTGTGGAGAGAGAGATAGGGTGGGAGGTCAGTCATTTGGAGACAGTGCCTGGGCTTCCATCAATGTCCAGGACTGCTCTTGACAGCATTTCAGTAGGCCAAGTTCATTTTTAATCATTGTAACAAAAGATGCGATCAGTGTTGGCAACACGTCTTTGATGTAATGTTTCTATCAGGACCTCGAGATCATCTTGGGATAATCCGATATTCAGATAATTGGTATTCGGATAATCGAGGTTCCTCTGTATTTGTCCAAATAGCTTTTAAATGTTGTTAATGTGACCTTAACGAACCTCAACCACTTCCTTTGGCAGCTTATTCCATATGCGTATCACCCTTTGTGTAAAAAAGTTGCCCCTCAATTTCCTTTTATTCTTTCCCCTCTAACCTTAAACTGATGCCCTACTGTCCTTGATTCTCCAACCCTGGGAAAAAGACTGAGTGCATTCACCCTATCCATGCCTCTCATGATCTTATACACCTCTATAAGATCCCCTCTCAGTCTCCTTCGCTCTAAAGAATAAGTCCTAGCTTCTCCAACCGCTCCTTGTAACTCAGACCATTGAGTCCAGGCAACATCCTTGTAAATTTCTTCTGCACTCTTAAGAAATTTAATACCATCCTTCCTATAGCAAGGTGACCAAAACTGAACACAATACTCCAGGTGCGGCCTCACCAACATCCTGTAACAACTGCAACATAACTTCCCAACTTCTATACTCCATGCCCTGACTGATGAAGGCCAGTGTGCCAAAAGCCTTCTTCATTGCCCTGTCTACCCAGAACTCCACTTTCAGAGAACCGTGCACTTGAACTCCAAGGCCCCTCTGTTCCACCACACTCCTTAAGGCCCTACCATTCACCATGAAACTCCTACCTTGAATTGACTTTCTAAAATGCAAGACATCACATTTATCTATATCAAACTCCATTTGCCATTTCCTAGCCCACTTCCCCAGCTGATCAAGGTCCTGCTGCAATTTCTGATAACCTTCCTCACTCTCCATGATACCGCCTATTTTACTGTCATCTGCAAACTTACTAATCATGCCTTGTACATTCTCATCCAAATAATTGGTAAAGATAACAAAAAGCAATGGGCCCAGCACTGACCCCTGAGGCACTCCATAAGTCACAGGCCTCCAGTCCAACATGCATTCTTTCACTATTACTCTTTGCCTCCTACCACCAAACCAATTGTGCATCCAATTTGCCAGCTCAAGCTGGATTCCATGCGATCTAACCTTCCAGAGCAGCCTATCATGTGGAACCTTATCAAAGGCCTTACTGAAATCCATATAGACTACATCTACCACCTTCGAGTATGAGGAAGGTAGATTCAATTGTATTTCTCTTCCTGTCTTTATTCCTCAAGAGGATGTAAACTCATGGTACTACTTTACATAGAACACTGAACAGTACAGCTCAGAAACAGGCCTCTCTGCCCACCATGTCTGTGCAGAGTAAGATGCCATTCTAAATGAATCCCATTTTTAAAGACGGTATCTGGACATTTTGGATAAACCAGAGAATTACAGACCAGTGAGTCTCACATCAGTGATAGGAAAAGTATTGGGTGAAAATTCTGAAGCAGAGAATTAATCTCCACAAGTAGAGGGAAGGCTTGATCAGGGATAGTCGACTTAAATTTGACTGAGGGAGATCATTCCAAATGAAGGTTTTCGAGGAGGTGACCAGATTTGTTGATGAGGGTGGTGCATTTGATGTAGTTTATATGGATTTCAGCAAAAAGCTTTGGTAAGAACCCAAATGAGGGACTAATAAAAAAGATAAAAGCACATGGAATCCAGGGTAACTCAGCAAGTTGGACCCAAAATTAACTTAGTGATAAGAGACAGAGGGTGGTTGTAGAACGCTGTTTGAGAGACTGCAACCCAATGTCCAGTGGTGTGCCACAGAGTTCAGTGCTGGGAATCTTATTGCTTGTGATATATGTGTGTATAAACATATATGGATGTATATGTTTATATGGGACAATAAAAAAGTTTGTGATAACACAAAGATTGGCTGGGTGTAAATTTGTTCAAAAAGGGGAGGAGGGACAACCCTGATAATTATAGACTCGTGAGTTTTACTTTGATTGTGGGTAAAGTGTTGGAAAGGATTATAAGAGATAGGATTTATAATCATCTGGAAAGGAATAATTTGATTAGGGATAGTCAACATGGTTTTGTGAAGGGTAGGTCATGCCTCACTAACTTTATTGCGATCTTTGTGAAGGTGACCAAGCAGGTGGATGAGGGTAAAGTGGTTGATGTGGTTTATATGGATTTCAGTAAGGTGTTTGATAAGGTTCCCCAGGATAGGCTATTGCACAAAATACAGCAGAAGGAGACATAGCTTTAAATTGAGGGATGATAGATATAGGACAGATGTCAGAGGTAGTTTCTTTACTCAGAGAGTAGTAGGGCTGTGGAACACATTGCCTGCAACAGTAGTAGACTCATCAATTTTAAGGGCATTTGAACAGTCATTGGATAGACATATGGATGAAAATGGAATAGTGTAGGTTAGATGGGCTTCAGATTACTTTCACAGGCCAGCACAACATTGAGGTCTGACCCCCCTGTACTGCGCTGTAACGTTCTATGTTCTCTGTCTTAATAGAGCGGAAGATTACTGGAGGTTACTGGAGGATATGGATGGTTGGTCAGATGATATGATCAGTGGCAGATGGATTTTAACCCTGAGAAGTCTGAGATGAGGGACTTTAGAAGAAGGAACAAGTCAAAGGATTACTCATAGAATGGCAGGCCACAAGGAAGCTCAGAGGAACAGAGGGATCTTGAGATGCTTGTTCACAGATCCCTGAAGGTAGTTGGCCAGGTTAATAAGGTAGATGAGAAGGTATATGGGACACTTGCCTTTATCAGTTGAGGTTTAGATCAGAGGGAGGTTATGTTGGAGCTGTAAGAAATGTTGGTCACAGCTGTAGTAATATGTGCAGTCATGGTCACCACACTATAGGAAGGATGTGATTGCAGTGGAAGGGCTGTAGAGAAGATACACCAGGATATTGCCTGGGATGAAGCGATGAAGAGAGGCTGTTAATTTCGGGTTGTTTTCCTTTGAGCAGGTTATGACAGGAATGGAAAGGGTGGATAGGAAATAGCTGCTCCCCTTAGTTGAAGGGTCAATAACGAAGGGAAAATAAATTTAAGACAAAGGGCAGGAGATTCAGAGGGATTTTGAGGAAACTCCATGAAAAGGAATCAACTTGCATTGTGGCTACTCATCAAACATCATTTGTTCTGCTTTTAAAATATGCATCCTATGTTGAAAAGGGAGTGTTAAAGCGCAGAAGATGTACAGGAGGCTATATTTGAAACAATCTAGGAAGAAATGACTGTGCAATGGACACATTTGATAAATCACATGCAAATACTTTAACCATTGACAGGAAGAACATTGGCAAGGAGATAATCACATTGAGCTGCCAAGCTCATCGAGACAAACATACTCATAAATCTTCCATAAATGTCCCTCAAGTATGCTCTTCTCTACACACGGAATTCATTGCATATTGTTCAGGATACAGGACATGACACTGTCACAAGACCTTACTCTGACAGACTACAGAGCCCACAGCAAGACATGGGTGATCTCACAGAGAATCAGTGTGGGTAAAATGCAAATGATGCATTGTCAACCTGGTAACCAAGGAACGATCAATGTCAATTCAGGAATCAGGATATGAAAGTAAGATTTGCCTCATTGATGGAATGTAAACTTGCCTCCTTTTTTTGTTTGAGAGGTTTGTATGGCCATGAGCAATCTGTTCAAACAATCGTAAAGCTGAAAAATGTCACAGAACCTCCAGCACCAGATGGCGATGCTGAGGGAGGGCACTGTGCAGGGGATATAAAATGTGGAGCTAGAAAAGCGCAGCATGTCAGACAACTTTGGAGGAGCAGGAAAGTCAATGTTTCGGGTCAGGAATCTTCATCAGGACTGGGGAGGGGGAAAGGGGCTCAGGAATAAATAGAGGGAGGGGTTTGGGGAAAATGTAAGTGGGATGGTGATAGGTGGATGCAGGAAGGGGGTTTCTGTGATTGGACAGTGGGAAGGGTGGAGATGAGGAGGAAGGTGGACAAGTTAGGTCTGGTCAAGATGGCGGGGAGAAAGGCTGGACAGGGGATGAGGTTGGGCCTGGGGAGATTTTGGAGCTGGTGCACTCTATGTTGAGGCCATTGGGCTGTAAGCTCCCAAGGTGCTGTTCCTCTGGTTTGCATGTGGCCTCATTTTGACAGTGAGGAGGCCCAGGGTGGACATGTCGCCAAGTGAGTGGGCGGGGGAGGAGAAATGGCTGGCAACCGAAAGGTGTTGTTGATTGGAGTGTACAGAGCACAGATGCTCCACCACCAGGTTTCCCCCAGTCTGTACTCGAGCTCTCTGATGTAGAGGAGACCACATTGGGAGCAATGAATGCAGTAGACCAGCTTAGAAGAACATTCCTGATGAAGGACTTATGCCTGAAACATCGACTCTCCTGGTCCTCGGATGTTGCCTGACTTGCCGTCCTTTTCCAGCGCCACATTTTTCAAATCTTATTCTCCAGCATCTGCAGTCCTCGCTTTCTCCAGGTTAGAAGAACAGCAGGGCAGTTTGTGCAGTTGCACTGTGATGTTCAGAAGCAGGTGGTGATGCTGAGGGACAGTAGATGGAGCTGGCGAATGGACCGTCTCTGGGTAAAAGGGTGTCTTTGAGGGAAGGTGGGCCCTGGGAAAGAAGATTGTCAAAAGATCCGTCAACCTAATGTAAATCACAGGCTTTATTCCATATAAATACTTCCTTGTTTAATCTTTATTTCCCTCATGTTTGTGACCTGATTCCCGTGAGATAAAGAATCACTGCATCATGATCTTTGGGCTGTCCATGAGTTCAAATCTCATGTTACAAAAGGAAGGAGCTGAGTCAAGCATTTGCCTTGCAGTGAGTGGCCTGAGAGTGGACACTAGGAGCTAGACATAAGGAGGTAATGGCCTAGGAGTTGGCCACTGTTGGAATATTGCGCGCAATTCTCATCTCCTTCCTATCGGAAAGATGTTGTGAAACTTGAAATGGTTCAGAAAAGATTTACAAGGATGTTGCCAGGGTTGGAGGGTTTGATCTATAAGGAGAGGCTGAATAGGCTGGGGCTGTTTTCCCCTGGGGCATCGGAGGCTGAGGGGTGACCTTATAGAGGTTTACAAAATTATGAGGGGCATGGATAGGATAAATAGGCAAAGTCTTTTCTCTGAGATCAGGGAGTCCAGAACGAGAGGGCATAGGTTTAGGGTGAGAGGGGAAAGATATAAAAGAGACCTAAGGGGCAACGTTTTCACGCAGAGGGTGGTACGTGTATGGAATGAGCTGCCAGAGGAAGTGGTGGAGGCTGGTACAATTGTAACATTTAAGAGGCATTTGGATGGGTATATGAATAGGAAGGGTTTGGAAGGATATGGGCTTGGTGCTGGCAGGTGGGACTAGATTGGGTTGGGATATCTGGTCAGCATTTACCATGAGGGACTGTTTTCATGAGATACATCTCTATGACTCTATGACTCTATAAATCGGCTTCCAAGTGGACTTGAGAATGGAACCCGATTGTAACTTGAGGACCGTCTGTATGTTTTGAAGAAGGTTCTGAAAACTGCTGAGGTTTACCGGCAATTTCTGATTTTGTTTCTGACTTCCAGCATCTGCAGTTTTTTTTTTAAATTGATGAATTTTTGACATGATGTGCATGGTTATGGGATATGGATGAAGGTATTTAAATGTTGGATCAGACATCATTGTAGTAAATGGGACAGACTTAATGGGCTGAACTGCCTGCCCCTGTTCCCATTAGGAACCAGATCCGATTCATGAATTATGACGCAATAAAAAGGGATGTACACGATGAGGGAGGTCACTCAACATCCCTCTTGCTTAAGGGCCATTTGTCAAGCCACCTCTATAAAACCAAGTGTCTGACATTTGAATGCATTCCGTAATACAAGAAGGACTTGAGGGGTAAGTTCTTCACACAGAGAGTGGTACGTGTTTGGAATGGGTTTCCAGAGAAAATGGTTGAGGCAGATACAATAGCAACACTTAAAAAACATTTGGATAGGTACATGGATAGGAAAGGTTGAGAACGATATGGACCAAATGCGGGCAAATTGGCACTAGCTGAGTGGGCAGTGAGGACTGCAGGTGCTGGAGATCAGAGTCGAGAGTGTGTCACTGGAAAAGCACAGCAGGTCAGGCAGCATCTGAGGCGCAGGAAAATCGATGTTTTGGGCAAAAGCTCTTCATCATTCCTGGGTGGCATGGTGGCTCAGTGGTCAGCACTGCAGCCTCACAGCACCAGGGACCTGGGTACAATTGCACACAGACTGTCTGTGTGGAGTTTGCATGTTCTCCTCATGTTTGCGTGGTTTGCTCTGGTTTCCTCCCACAGTCCAAAGATGTGCAGGTCAGGTGAAGTGGCCATGCTAAATTGCCCATAGTGTTAGGTGCATTAGTTAGAGGGAAATGGCCTGGGTGGGTTACTCTTCAGAGGGTTGGTGTGGACTTGTTGGGCGAAAGGGAATCTAATTTTATCCCTTTGACCGTTCCATACAAGCTAGCTGCCTGAACAATATACACCAGCACTCTCTCCTTCCTGGCTACGCCTAGATTTTGACCAGTCACAGCATGAAGTTAGACTGCACTCTCCAGCAAAATTGCACAGGGAGTTGATGTACCTTTCTTGTTGTGGGTCACCTGATCCATGCAGACAATGCAAAGGCATATTTTAGTGTGTAGCATACTTTGTCAGTAAATGGATGCTTAACTTCACACGCCTCATTATCTGTGTCCTATAGGATTTGGTGAATTATATAGTGAAGTCATTAGCCACAATTTAATTCCTGGTGCTTATCTTCCAGAATCCACCCAGTCCTCTCTGAACACACAGGATCAAGACACAGTGAAAGAGTCATGCCTTGAGCTCTCAGTTTGTGCATCA
This sequence comes from Chiloscyllium plagiosum, assembly GCF_004010195.1. Classification (NCBI taxonomy): domain Eukaryota; kingdom Metazoa; phylum Chordata; class Chondrichthyes; order Orectolobiformes; family Hemiscylliidae; genus Chiloscyllium; species Chiloscyllium plagiosum. The sequence goes on from NC_057720.1 coordinate 6,164,354, forward strand.
ATAATTACATGGATTACAAGCCAACTATGCATACAGGAATTAAATTACATTCACTACCATCCACTTGGTGCTGTTAGACTGATTTGGAAATGCCAGCGTTGGACTGGGGTCTACAAAGTTTAAAAATCACACAACACCAGGCTATAGTCCAACTATGCACAAGTGAGGACTGCAGAGGCTGGAAATCAGAGTCTAGCTTAGAGTAGTGCTGGAAAAGCACAGCAGGTCAGGCAGCATCCGAGGAGCAGGAAAATCGATGTTTCGGGCAAAAGCCCTTCATCTCTATAGTCCAACTATATCCACTTCCAAATAAACCTGTTGGACTATAACCTTGTGTTGTGTGGATTTTTCACTCTGTTAGACTGAGGTAGTTTATTGGTGCCATGTACAAGGGAAACTGGCTTGCTGCATCATTCTGCCATTTCCATTTTTAGTCTCCAAGTTGCACTCACAAACTACAGGGCAGAAGGTAGGTCTGGATCTTCACCAGGATGCAGTGAGTGGAGGATAGGTGTATAATGGGTGGCACAGTGATTAGCACTGCTGCCTCACAGCACCAGAGACCCGGGTTCAATTCCCACCTCATGCGACTCTCTGTGTGGAGTTTGCACATTCTTCCCGTGTCTGCGTGGGTTTCCTCCGGGTGCTCCGGTTTCCTCCCACAATCTAAAAATGTGCAGGTTAGGTGAATTAGCCATGCTAAATTGCCAATAGTGTTAGGTGAAGGGGTAAATGTAGCGGAATGGGTCTGGGTGGGTTGCGCTTCGGCGGGTCGGTGTGGACTTGTTGGGCCGAAGGGCCTGTTTCCACACTGTAAGTAATCTAATATAAGAACTCTAACAGAATGATGTGGAGGTGCCGGTGTTGGACTGGGATGGAGGCAAGGTCAGAATTCACACGACGTCGGGTTATAGTCCAACAGGTTTATGTGAAATCACCAGCTTTCGGACATGCAGAATGTCCTTAGCTTCCTGAGGAGATAGAGACGTTGGTGTCCTTTCTTGACTGTCGCATCAATGTGGATGGGCCAGAGCAGATCGTTGGTGAACATCACTCCCAGGAATTTGACGCTTTCAACCTTCCTGACGTCTTACTTCTTCCCTATCCATTATATATTTGTGTCTCTTTATATGTGTCGGGAGTGTGGTGCTGGAAAGGCACAGCAGGTCAGGCAGCATCTGAGGAGCAGGAGAGTCAACGTTTCAGGCATAAGCCCTTCATCAGGAATCTCCACACTTTCCACTCTGATCTCCAGCATCTGCAGTCCTCACTTTCTCCTAGACTCATTATATATGCCTGATTGTTCTAATAGGGGAACAATTTTAAAAGGGGTAGAGCTTATATAAATTATTAACAATTATAACAAAAAAAACCAGAAATTGCTGGAAAAGCTCAGCTGGTCTGGCAGCATCTGTGGAGAGAAATCAGAGTTAACATTTCAGGCCTAGTGACACTTCCTCAGAAATCAGTTAGAAACGATCAACTCTATGTTTGTGTCCCACCATCAGTTCAAGCAAGCTGTTTGCAATGGATAATTGTTTTCTTGTTCACAACAGAAATCTGAAGAGTGGTTTATTTTAACTCAGAGGTTTATCAGTCAGAACAATTGGGTACTCTGGACTTGATTAAATATTTGCATGTTTGTGACTCTGGGAAGAGCAGAGCTCAATTTCAGAAACTCTACCCCAGAGTGATGAGAGTGCAGAGGTACAGTCGAGGGTTCAAAGGAAACACAGAAACCTCCGATCAACACACCTAGCTAACTCTTTGAGCTCTACTTGCCCCAACATGTGGCAGATTCATGTTGACACTCATTCAACTTCTAAATTAGAGTGGTGCTGGAAAAGCACAGCAGTTCAGGCAGCATCCGAGGAACAGGAAAATCGACGTTTCGGGCAAAAGCCCTTGGAAGTTTAGAACTAGGGTGAGGTGGGGGAAGGGGAAATGAGGAAACTGTTGAAGTCCACATTGATGCCCTGGGGTTGAAGTGTTCCAAGGTGGAAGATGAGGCGTTCTTCCTTCAGGCGTCTGGTGGTGAGGGAGCGGCGGTGGAGGAGGCCCAGGACCTCAAGTTGCCTACCATCTCTGAACTGAACAAACTTGAGTAGAGCCAAGCCATCCTTGATCCAGGGAGCAAGTTACTGCAGAAGCTGGAATCTGTACTGAAAACAACACATGTTGGAGATCACCACTCAGGCAGGATCCATGGAGAGAGAGCAAGCTAACATTTCACTGAATCTTAGAAACACAACAGTGTGGAAACAAGCCATTTGGCCCAACACCGACCTTCCAAAGAGCATCCTACCCACACTCGTTGCCATACCCTGTTACCCTCCATTTCCCCTGACTAATCCACACATCCCTGAACACGATAGGCAAGCATAGCCAATTCACCTAACATACGCATGTTTGGACTGTGGGAAGAAGCCAGAACATATAGAAGAAACACAGAGAATGTGCAAACTCCACACAGGCAGTCACCTGAAGGTGGAATCGAACCTGGATCCCTGGCGCTAAGAGGCAGCAGTGCTAATCACTGAGCCACCATGTCACTTGTTTCGAGTCAGAATAACTCTTCAGCAGAGCTGAAGTTAAGCGTGAAAGGGGAAGCATTTAATCATGTGTGTGTGTGTGCGTGTGTGTGCTCGTGCGTGCGTGCGTGTGTGTGCGTGCATGTGTGTATGTGTGTGTGTGTGCGTGCGTGTGTGTGTGAGAGAGAAAAAGAGATGGTGTAGGATGGAGGGGTTGTCTAACTTTTCCACCATTCTCACATTCTGATCCCTTGATCTGTACTATCAAAAACCTTTATCTGCCCCCTCTCCCCCCGCAATATTGTATAAATGCTGACCCCTCCACACTTCACATCAGCTCTGATGAAGGGTCAGCTAGACTCGAAACGTTACCTTGCTCTCTCTCTCTCTCTCTCTGTGGTTGCTGCCTCATTTCTACCGTGTGTCTTTTTTAGTCCTTAACCCAAAGGTACTGCTGAAGACAAGAACAAAGAGGTGACACAAGTCCATTTCCCTGATACAGGATACTGATGAACTACTTAGATCCAATATCATATGTACCTATCACAGAACAGATGGCTTTCCTCACCTCAGTAGGAAACAATTCAATTCATGAATATGCAGTTGTTTTATAATCCTTCGCGTGCCATGACTTATTTATATGCAGATTACCTGTGCCCCAGGCATGACACTTCCCTTGTCTCAATCCTCTTTGTCCAGAATGTTTCAGAGATGCATGGTGGTTGGAAGATAAACTCAAGGCATTAACTTGCTGCTAATGACTCCACTACTGCAGATAATTCACCAGGTTCTAATGAATACATATAATTAGTAATGTGAAACTACAAATTCAAAGGCACTGCGAATTGGAGACTCACTCCTTAAACCACTCCATCTCCTTTTCATTCTTTAAAATTTCTTAAAATGAACCTCTTTGATTCAGCTTTCCTTCACATGTGAATGCTTCCAACCTCATTGTCTGTGCACCCCAGACCGCCCGATTCTATCTCCTACTGAAGATTCACTAACCTGACTTCCCTGGTCAACCCATTGTCTCAGCCTGCTCCTGTCCCACTGAACTCACCTCTGTATACCTTGACAATGTTTCCCTTAGTCCAGAAACTCCCTACCTATGTTTGGGACATCACCAACACCCTTCACCTCTTCAAAGATTTTTGTTTCCCTGGCTCCCACCGCCTCATCTTCACCATGTATATCCAGTCCCTTTTCACATCCATCGTCCATGAAGTCGGCCTCCAAGCCCTCCATTTCTCCCTCTCATGCTGTCCCAACCAGTACCCTTCCACCGACACCCTTATCCCCCTGGCTGAACTGGTCCTCACCCTCAACAATTTCTCTTACCAATCCTCCCACTTCCTCCAAACCAAAGGGATAGCCATGGGCACCCACATGGGCCCCAGCTATGCCCGTCTCTTTGTCAGGTACGTGGGACATTCTATCTTCCATAGTTACACCCGCACCATTAACACCTTTCACCCTGACCTCAAATGTACCTGGACCATCTCGGACACCTCACTCCCCTTCCTGGACCTCTCCACCTCCATCTCCATCTCTGGTGACTGACTAACCACAGACATCTACTACAAGCCCACCAATTCCCACAGCTACCTAGACTACACATCCTCCCACCCTATATCCTGTAAAAACACCATCCCTTATTCCCAATTCCTCCGTCTCCATGCATCTGTTCCCAGGATGACCAATTCGACCTCAGAAAGTCCCAGATGGCCTCTTTCTTCCAAGATCAAAATTTCCCTTCCCACGTGGTTGACGATGTCCTCCAGACAATCTCCTCACACCTCCGCCCTTGAACCCCACCTCTCCCAATGCAACAAGGACAGAGCCCCCCGGTCCTCACCTTCCACTCCACCAACTTCCACATACATCGCATCATCTTCTGTTACTTCCACCACCTACAAATGGACCCACCACCAAATATATTTATATATTTTTCCCTCCCTACCGCTATCAGTGCTCCACAGAGACCATTCCCTCCACGACTCTGTCATCAGATCCATCACCCCTCCCCCACCCACCCCCACCCCTACCCCCCACACCAACCCACACCCCACTCTCAGCACCTTCCCCTGCCCCCGCAGCGAGTGCAAAACCTGCACCCCCACCACTCCCCTC
>NC_057720.1:6169335-6177796 GCF_004010195.1 Chiloscyllium plagiosum
TCCGCAGAGACTATTCCCTCGCGACTCCCTTGTTAGGGACATGCCCCCCACCAGCCCACCCCCCACTCTCAGCACCTTCCCCTGCCACCGCAGGAAGTGCAAAACCTGCACCCACACCACTCCCCTCATCTCCGTCCAAGGGATCCTTCCACATCCATCAGAAATCTACCTGTACATCTACCAATGTCATCTACTGCATCTGTTGCACCTGATGTGGTCTCCTCTACATTGGGAGGCAGGATGCCAACTTGCGGATCATTTCAGATAACATTTCTGGGACACCCGCACTCCATTACCCCATGGCTGAACACTTCAACTCCTCCTCCCACTCCATCAAGGACATGTAGGTCCTGGGCCTCCTCCATCGCCAAACCATTACCACCCAACGCCTGGAGGAGGAACGCCTCATTTTCAGCCTTGGGACCCTGCAACCACACGTGATAAATGTGGATTTCGCCAGTTTCCTCATTTCCTCTCCCCCCCACATTATCCCTGTCCCAAGCCTCTAACTGAGCACCACCCTCCTGACTGTCTATCACCTTTCCCATCTATCTGCTCCACCCTCCTCTCCGACTTATCACCTTCTCCCTCACCTTCATCTATCGATTGCATTCTCAACCACCTTGCTCCCAACCTCACCCCCTTCTCATTTATCTCGCAGCCCCTCAGCCCACAAACCTCATTCCTGATGATGGGCTTATGCCCGGAAAGTCAATTCTCCTGCTCCTTAGATGCTGCCTGATTTGCTGTGCTTTTCCAGCACCACACACTCGACTTTCATTCACCTGTCCCAACATCCTCCTTCAGGATTCAGTTGCAATATCGATCCAATAACATTCCTTCAGAGCATTTTGGGTTTCTTTTCTTGACTTGCTTTAAGATTCTATTTTACTGCTGCGCTGAGGTGAGTTCTAGACCAGGTTTTCCAATCTGAACTCATTGCTGGGATGTTGGGAGTGGGGGGTCCTTGCTCATTGAAACATAGGAAATCAGAGCAGGAATCAGAGCCATTCAGCCCCCAAGTCTGCTCCACCACTCAACAGGATCATGTCTGATCATCCAACTTAGTCCCCTGTTCTTGCTTTCTATCATATCCTTTTTGAAACTTTATTGCTGGAACAGCACAGCAGGTCAGGCAGCATCCAGGGAACAGGAGATTCGACGTTTCGGGCACAGGCCCTTCTTCAGGAATGAGCAGAGAGTGTTCAGCAGGAGAAGATAAAAGGTAGGGAGGAGGGACTTGGAGGAGGGGCGTTGGAAATGTGATAGGTGGAAAGAGGTCAAGGTGAGGGTGATAGGTTGGAGTAGGATGGAGGCGGAGAGGTTCCCTTTAGTCCTAAGAATTGTAAACATCTGCTTGAAAACTAATGTTTTGGCCTCAACTGCTTTCTGAGGTAGAGAATTTCCCAGGCTTTGAGTTCAGGAGGGCAGTAATAGCCCTGGCGTACTCTGGGACTACTGCCCAGTGATCTGAAGTCATGTTGGTGGTATCAGCACTTGGTACTACATTTGCCTATTTCATCCAGAAAAAGAAATGCTCAATATACAGCCTGTAGATAGTCATATCTTCAAAACTCAAGATAGGAATACACAAGGTAGGGACACCGTATCTAAATACATGTAGAGCCAGGCGGAATCTCCAACCGCAGGAACTGCACACTGAAGGAAGGGCGATATATTGCCAAGTCAGGATGTTGAATGGCTTGGAAGGGAACTTGCCCTCCAATACTGATGCCCAACAGCAGCAGCAGTGTGTACTATCTACAGGGTGTAATGCAGAAATTCACCAAAGATGCTTAACCAGCGCCTTCTAAACCCATGATCCCTTCCATCTCGAAGGAGGAGGGCAGCAGATACATTGGAACACCATCGCCTGTTAATTCCCCTCCGAGTCACTCACTGTCCTGACTTGTGTTAAAAGGTTTTATGTTTTTCCCCTCTTACCTTAAACCTATGGCCTCTACTTTTGGACTCCCCCACCCCTGGGGAAAAGACCTTGGCTATTTACTCTATCCATGACCCTCATGATTTTATAAACCTCTATAAGGTCACCCCTCAGCCTCTGACGCTCCAGGGAAAATAGCCCTGGCCTATTCAGCCTCTCCCTGTAGCTCAAACCTCATCAGGGCAAGTGTGAGAATGCCAAGCTTTCAGTAGTAACAATAATTTATACACGAGGGCAAAAGGGTGTTGTTTGCTTGGCTTGTCAGTTCTGATTGGTCAAGGCATTACCATGAAGAAAACATTTGATTGGATCTCCAAGCTCCTGCGCAATTCAGGGTATGAGGCTTGAACATATTCCTTTTGTTTGCAGAGAATAGCTCCCTGCCCATGTACGCATGCCACATCTTGCAAACTTTGACATCATATCTATAGCTCCAGAACTCAAATAATTCTCAAAAATTAAGTAAAGAACCATGGGGCTTGGATCGGCGCAACATCGAGGGCCCAAGGGCCTGTACTGCGCTGTATTCTTCTATGTTCTATGTTCTATCTATAGCTCCAGAACTCAAATAATTCTCAAAAATTAAGTAAAGAACCATGGATGCTGCAAATCTAAAAGAAAGTCAGCAAGATCTAATAGTATCTGTGGGGAGGGGAAGCAGGGTTCATGCTTTCATGATGCCAGACCTGTAGTGTTTTGCCAGCAATTTCTGTCATTATTTCAAATAATTCTGCTTGCTTCAAGACTCATACAATAGCGTCGTATTGACTAAAAGTTCTGCTGACTTGCCTTACTTGGAATTAAAAGAACACAATGGTACCAGAGGGTGGGAACAGTGCACAGGATTATTTCTTATCTCTCTACTGATCTGCTGGTACCTGTAAAACCCAGGGATGGGATAGTCAAGAAAGGAAAAAGCTGTTGCCTTCCCATTGGAGTTTAACCCATTCCAACAAGACAGGTACTTAGGTTGAAAATGGGGTGTTGGAAAAGCACAGCAGGTCAGGAAGCATCTGAGGAGAAGGAGAATTGACATTTCAGGCATAAGCCCTTCATCAGGAGCTCATGCCAGGCGTATGTTGGGCAGTTAACACTTTTGATATTAAAGGGGGGCTGCAATGGTTGTTCATGAGATTTTAGAAGCTGGATGTTTAACAAAGTTATGTTTAACATGGGCCTGTCACTTTAAGACCGGTGCTGGTCTGCTCCTTGTGTTAAAATGTATACATCCGAAAGTCAGGCAGAGATTAATTGTTCAGGGGAGATCTTGTAGGTTGTGGTTTGCTTGTAAATTGTCAGCATGTCTTCTTGTGGAAATGCCAGTTTAGGAAGGTGGAAAAAACCCTCTTCTGGTTGGCACCATGGGCTGGTGGCTCACTGGTTAGCATTGCTGCCTCACAGCACTAGATACCCAGGTTCGATTCTAGTCTTGGGCGACTGGCTGTGTGGCGTTTGTTCATTCTTCCCCGAGTCTGCGTTGATTTCCTCTGGGTGTTCTGGTTTCCTCCCACAGTCCAAAGATGTACAGGTTAGGTGAATTGGCCAGGCTAAATTGCCCATCGTGTTAAGGGATGTGTAGGTTCAGTGCATTAATCAGAGGTTAGGGTAGGGGAATGGGTCTCGGTGGGTTTCTCTTCGGAGGGTTGCTGGTCCAAAGGGCCTGCTTCCACGCGTTGGGATTCTATGAAATGATTTTAAATGTTTTGTCTAAGTTGTGAAACAGATCGTTCTCCTATAAACGGGAAGTTGTGTTCCAGTAAAACCTTGTTTAATAGAAATAGTGGGGCCTATGGGAAAAGTGGGGTTGGGGCAGATCAGTAAAAAATATCACTTAGAAATCACCCAAACATAAAGTATAGCACAGCCTGAATGAAGATATAAATCATATTTATTAATGAAACAAAAGTAAATTTAACACCATATGGAGGTAAACGTTCTCAAAAATACCATTCTCAAATTCTTCAGCGACGCTACAGCCAAATCCCACTGCAGCAACAACAAGCATTATCCCAAAACTACCTGTGGATAGAAGACTACACAAACTCTCTCTCTCTCACACACTCACACTCACACTCACACTCTCTCTCACACACACACAGCACACAAACCCCTATGTTCACACATACCCATGCACAGATACACATTCACATTTGCTGCGCTTTTCCAGCATCTGCAGACCTCACTTTCTCCTCCTACACATTCACATACTCATACATGCACATACTCAATGATATACTGAAATACACACATTTCATACTACATCTCAGCACACTTATGTAAAATGTGACCAAAGAATAGAGACACAAACTAACCAACTAATAAAATGGAATATGCTGGAAAAAGTCAATAATCTGGTGCTGTGTAATATTTAACTTTGTACACCCCAGCCAACACCAACATCTCCAAATCAAGTCTTCTTTTCTGTTTGATTTCCACATCTGCTATATTATACCTTTGGTTTTGAAAGCCCAATTCCAGTTGGTTTAATAAAACGGAGCGTTACTCTACTTGATAAGTAATGAACCATAAGTCAGAGCTGGGTCGTCTAAAGTCATGAAGCCTAATTGTTGTTAAGTAAACAGAGGGTCATCTGGATCAGAGCTTAATTGATTGTTAGATTGGAATGTTTTCAGGTGAGTGTCGGAAGGTATTTTAAATTTGTTTTGTGAAAAATGTAGTGTCCGGGGTGTGAAATGCAACATTCTGTATGTATTGACATAATATTTTAATATGTTAATTGGTATAGATGGATAACAGTGTTAGTGTTTGAAAACTGCACGCTGCAGCAATGATTTAATAATTGTGGCTGGCAGAAAATGTTGATGTGAGGCAGCCTGGCTAGAAGGCTGCTGTAATTAGTATGTATATGTACATGCCACACAATATGCTGAGCAATTTTAAAAGTCAAAAAGGTACAGGTCTCAGAAATAATCCGCTGCAAATCAATAGAGTGTGGCATAAATTGGCTTAATGTACTTGACCAAACATTGAGGTTTCTGGAAAACTCCAGAGTGGCTGCTCTGCCGTGTCTAATGATTTCCAACATAACATTTCTCAATGAGATCATTCCTCATTAAAGGAATAAGTCATTAATTTATCAGATGATTTGATGCCTCTGTATTTTTCTGTAACACATTGACAGGATTTGATTCTATGCACAGCTCCTCAAGGGAACAGGTTGTTCAATGCCCAGTTGTTAAAGAGGGGAAAGGTGAGTGAAAGGGTTATGGTAATTAAACTATGCCTTAGAAATTATTCGGCGACTTGATGAAACTCAACCTTTTTGCTTTGAGTAGGTCACAGACCTCCTGTACATCTTACACCACTAATGAGCGCCCTTCCTAATAACAGGTACAGAGCAACATCCTAATACCATTTGCCCGTCTCTCCCTTCCTAAGGACATGTCATCAAATATTTAGAGATGTTCAGACCGGCGTTTGAGAAATCTAAATTTAGGATCAAGACACTGTAATCTCAGACTCCCCAAGTCATTGACTTTCTCTTCAGCTACAAGGACTTAATTTGTATGTTGTATTTGTCAGTGAGGTTTACAGCTGACACATAATAAATTCATTTCTGGCTTTCTAGAGAGTGAGCTTTTATTTTAAATGGAGTGTCTTCTTTCTCGTTGATGTTACTAATTAGACATCCATCTTACAGGTTTAGCACAGAGAGAGACTCGAAAGTTACAAGTTGCTCAGTAACAGCGGGTGAGCTGGCATAGTACCCACTGAGGTTATCTCAATGCATTTTACAGACAGTTCAATATCTTTGAAATGTGGCCACTTTTGCAATGAAAGTTCAGCTGCTCCTTTGTGCACGGTAGCCACTACAAGCTTGTGACAATTACCAGATAACCTGCTTTGAATTGATTTGATTTGATTTATTGTTGTCACATGTACCTAAATATAGTGAAAGGTTTTGTTTTGTGAGCATTATAGGCAGATCATAGTAAATAAGAACATACAGATCATAGATTGCTTAGACAGAGTGAGGCATACAAGGTTACATCTGCATGGGAGGTGCGCAAAAGCAAGGTCAACATTATTTGAAGTTAGAGAGTCCATTCAGCAGACTGATAACAGCGGGAAAGAAGCTGTTCCTGAACCTGTTGGTGTGTGTTCAAGCTTCTGTATCTTCTGTCTGACAGAAGAGGGTGGAAGAGAGCATTACCGGGGTGGGAGGGGTCTTTGATGATGTTAGCAGCCTTTCCGCGGCAATGAGCCGTGTGTATGGAGTCCATGGATGGGAGGTTGGCTTCCATAATGGTCTGGGCTATGCACACCACCTTCCATAGTTTCTTACAGTCCTGGGTACAGCAATTTTTCTTAATTTCAAAAATATACTTTATTCATAAAATTATTTGGATCTCTATACAATTGGTCATGCCATTCTTGTGCACACATTACATTGCTTTATAGCCAGACATCGAAATTTATTTTCCCTATATACAAGTCTGTATGTTTACTATCCAGCTCTTCTGCTGAGGCGTCAGCGGAGCCCAAGTGACTGGGTGGGCCCCCTGTTCTTCTTAGGCAGGCAGATGTTACACGGTGGTCTTTCCCCACTGCGCCTTGGCGGCAGCTGCCCCAAGCTTCAGCGCGTCCCTCAACACATAGTCCTGGACCTTGGAATGTGCCAGTCTGCAACACTTAGTCGGGGTCAACTCCTTCAGCTGGAAGATCAACAGGTTTTGGACAGACTAAAGAGCGTATTTCACCGAGTTGATGATCTTCCAGGCACAGCTGATGTTCGTCTCGGTGTGCATCCCGGGGAACAGACCGTAGAGCACGGAGTCCCGCGTCACGGCGCTGCTCAGGATGAATCTTGTCAAACACCACTGCATTCCTCTCCAGACTTCCTCTGCATAGGCACATTCCAGAAGGAGGTGTGTGACAGTCTCGTCCCCCCCTGCAGCCGCTTCGAGGGCAACTTGTGGTGCAGCAGAGAGTCCGGGTATAAAGGAAGAACCCTTCTCACCACCAGCCAAGCCGTGTCTTGGTGCTTGTTGGAAAGTTCTGGTGATGAGGCATTCTGCCAAATGGCTTTGACAGTCTGCTCAGGGAACCGCTCGATAGGATCCGCCCTCTCCTTTTCCCGAAGGGTCTCAAGGACACTACGTGCTGACCACTTCCTGATGGACTAGTGGTCAAAGATGTTTTTCTTCATAAACGTCTCCACAAAGGACAGGTGATACGGAACGGTCCAACTATTCGGAGCGTTCTGCGGCAGCGAGGCCAAGCCCATCCATCGCAACACCGGGGACAGGTAGAACCTCAGTACGTAGTGACACTTGGTGTTTGCGTACCGGGAATCCACGCACAGCTTGATGCAGCCACACACAAAGGTGGCCATCAGGTTGAGGGTGGCATTGGGTGTGTTTTTTCCCTCATTGTCCAGATCTTTATACATCGAGTCCCTTCGGACCCGGTCCATCTTTGATCTCCCTATAAAATGGAAGATGGCTCGGGTGACTGCAACGGCACAGGTTCTGGGAATAGGCCAGACCTGTGCCATGTATAACAGCAATGACAGTGCCTCACACCTGATGACCAGATTTTTTCCCACAATGGAGAGCGACCATAGCTTCCATCTGCCCAGTCTCTGCCTCACTTTGCTGATACACTCCTCCCAAGACTTGGCGCACGCCCCAATCCCCCCCATACCAAATACCCAGCACCTTCAGGTAGTTGTTCCTGATGGTGAAGGGGATCGAGGATTGGTTGGCCCAGTTCCCGAAGAGCATGGCCTCGCTCTTGCCTCGGTTTACCTTGGTCCTCGAGGCCTGTTTGAATTGGTCACACATGCACATGAGTCTGCGCACGGACAGCGGATCTGAGCAGAAAACGACGACGTTATCTATGTACAGGGAGGCCTTAACTTGTAGGCCATCGCTGCCAGGAATAGTCACCCCTCTCAGGCTCACATCCTTCCTGATGGACTCGGCAAATGGCTCTATGCAGCACACAAACAAGGCAGGAGAGAGAGAGCAGCCCTGCCTGACTCCAGATCTGACTGGGAAGCTATCTGATTCCCACCCATTGATTGAGACTGCGCTGACAATGTTGGTGTAGAGCAATCTGATCCAATTGCAGATTCCCTCCCCAAAGCCCATTTTGGAGAGAACATCTCTCATATACATTTGTGATATCCTGTCAAAGGCTTTCTCCTGGTCCAGGCTGATGAGGCAGGTGTCCAACCCTCTGTCTTGCACGTAGGCAATCGTATCCCTGAGGAGTGCGAGACTCTCAGTGATCCTCCTGCCCAGTACAGCACAGGTTTGGTCAGAGTGAATCACCGACCCCAAAGCAGACCTGACCCGGTTTGCGATAATCTTTGACAGAATTTTGTAATCCGCATTCAATAGTGAGATTGGTCTCCAATTTCTGATTTCCTCCCTCTCCCCCTTCCGCTTGTAGATGAGGGTGATGATGCCTTTCCTCATGGATTCGCTCATGGTACCTGCCCGAAGCATACTGACATACACCTCCAGCAGGTCCTGGCCAATCAAGTCC